>NC_090650.1:142118342-142233342 GCF_040937935.1 Hyperolius riggenbachi
CAAGCGCTTAGAAAAATTTTTCTAAGCGCTTGTGAACTTTTTTCTACGCACTTTTTTTTCTAAGCACTTGTGAACCAGCCCTGACTGTGTTGAGTATACAGGTCTATCCTTTTTCAGGTCTTTTTTTTTTTTTTTTACTTTTTTTCTAAGCGCTTGTGATTTTAAAAGCTCCTGCTCATGTAATGCTATGTATATGTTCTCACTTGACTGATGTGATTTTATAAAAATCCCCCATAGCATTGCATTAGCAAGAACTTTTCAAATCACTAGAGCTTAAAAAGCACTTGCAGAGTGAACCAGCCCTAACAGGCTTACACAATATCCCTGAGCCTTCTATATCAGGATCATATTGATGGACATATGACTATGGTAGGGATTGGACTGTGAGCCCCTCTGAGGGACAGTTAAGTGACAAGACTATATGCCATGTACAGTGCTGCAGAAGATGTCATCGCTATATAAATACAAAATAATAATAATAATATGGCTAAGTAAGTTTACACTTACAAGGAATTTGACTTGGCAGTTGCTTAACAGACACAGACAATATAGCAATCATATGAGACAATATAGCTATAACAATCTGAAAATATAGGGATTATTGTAATGGATAACAGTACTTAAGCATTCATATTCCAAGTAAATGGCTCTGTGGTGTAATGATTTCCTGCTCCAGCAGTCCCAGCATTACTGTTAAGGTAGCCATACATCTAGCAATGATGGGCAGATTCGACCAAGAGACAAATCTCTCTCTTAATCGAATCTGATAAAGGAGAGATCTGTCAGCTGCCCGTACACCACAGGCCGATTCCTGATTCCTCATGCTGAAATCTATCCAAAATCAGGCTTGTGACACCGCGTCTGTCCGCCTCGCTGCCCCAACGCTGTCCCCCCTAATGTTAAGTGTCCCCCCCAGTGCCCCGTACATGTTATACATTACCTGTCCACGACGTCCGCTTGACCCCGCTGGCTCCGGGTGCAATCTATTCTTCATACACACACGCCACATGGTTGCCTAGTAACGTGACTGTGACGTCTGATGTCATACGCGCGCCCTTACTAGTAAATGTAGAGTGGATTGCGATTTTAATAGGGATAATGCAAGGCAAATAAAAAATTGCAATTGCATAACAAAATTAATGAAAAATCGCAATCCCTGGCGTTTGTGATTGTGATTGCTAGTGGAAAAGGGCCCTTACACAGGACGCTGAATGGCTTGCCTGTCAAGCAGTTCAGCCTACCGACTGCTGACCATGAGCACCTGATGTTTCATGCAGTGGAATGGCAGTGTTTGAACCACATGTGTCTTTGTTTGGCACGTGTTGGTGTTACCAACCAGCAAAAAAAGTGACAGGCCGCATCTGAGCACAGCCTCCCATGTAAAAGGGGACTTAGTGCTAAAGGGATTTGCATAGTTTATCATTAAACTGTTTTTTATGCCAGGACATTTCATTTTTAATAGTTGGCTATCTCACACCTGAAAGAAGAAGCTGGAATAAGGAGTGGACTGGGTGAGAGGGTCGCTGGCAATATAGATGGCTCTGTTCCGGCTCCTGCTGATGTAGAGGTCCTGCAAGGAGGGCAAGCTACAACCAATGATCCTTTCTGCTGATTGGACTCCACTGCAGTCTAACCTTCTCCTGTACTAAGCATGAACCATACCAGACAGGTACTGAACATGCCCATGCTCAATAGTTTGTCAATACCAGGCCTCAGCCACATAGGCCAAACAATAGCAGTTTCTATGCTGAAACACCTCTAATATGACAACAGTATTCTACATCAGCAGCTGCACCCCAACAACAGTCATGTGCAACATGCAGCATCAAGCTTTAGGCTACTTGCACGCCAAGACGTTGCGTTAGGTACTACGTTAAGGTCGCATAACGTTCACCTAATGCAAGGCCTGGTGCACTTCGATGTGGACGTCAGAGTGAGCCGCGTTGTGCAGCTCACTCTGGCGTCCGTGATGCCGTGCGTACTCTTGGACGCATGCGGCATCACGTGGTCCCGCCGACCAATCGCCGCACAGAGCGGCCGCACCAGGAAGTAAACACTGTACGTCACAACGTGCAGTGAATATTAATTAGCCATGTGCCTGGCCGCTCTCCGCTCCTCCCCAACCTGACTGAGCATGTGCAAACAGTCTAACGCGGCTTAAGCCGCTGTGACGCCGTAGCATGCTGCACTGTCGGGAGAACGTGCAGCGTTACATGTAACGCAACGTGGGCTGTGTGAACAGCCCACTTGTGTTACATTGCTGTGTGTTGGGGGAGCGTTACAGGCTGCACTAACGTGCGCCTGTAACGTCTTAGTGTGTAAGCAGCCTTAAAGGGGAACTTCAGCCTAAACAAACATACTGTCATCAAGTTACATTAGTTATGTTAATTAGAATAAATAGGTAATATACTCTCTGACCCACCCTGTTTTAAAAGAACAGGCAAATGTTTGTGATTCATGGGGGCTGCCATCTTTGTCATGGGGGCAGCCATCTTTTTGGTTGAAAGGAGGTGACAAGGAGCAGGAAACACAGTTCCAACTATCCTGTGTCCTGATTACCCCTCCCAGCTGTACACGTTAGGCTTCAAATGTCAAATTCAAAATGTAAAAAAACAAACATCCCACCAAAACAGCAGAACGAGAACAACAAAATCAGAAATCCCATCATGCTTTGCACAGCATCAGGGGAAAAAAGCCCGGGCAGCTTTCTTCTGTGCAGCTAAAAATGAGGCTTGTATAAGAGAAACAAAGTTCTGATGCTGTGAAACTGTTAAAGAAACACCAAGCCTTTTCAGTGCTGCTGGGTAGATTTTTAGTCCGGAGGTTCACTTTAAGGCTCATACACATGAGCCACAGCGGTGGCTCGAGCCATAAACAAAAAACAGCGACAGCTCATCTACAGGTCCCTCTGTGCAACAGCCGTACACACGGCGCACAGAGGGACACAGATTCGGCAGAAGCTGTCGCCGAAGGTTCCTCCCCCCCGCCGGAAGCTCCATACATTGTGTATGGAGTTGCTGTCGCTAGTCCGCATACACACGGCGGACTAGCGACAGTTGCGTCAATGTTGCGGCGAAGTTGCGGCGACAGCAGCGACGAGCGACGGTTCGGGGTGCGCGCCTCATACACACGGGCGACCTGTTGCCGCAACACGCGCGTGCCACGTGGTTGCGGCGACAGTTGTAGCCCGTGTGTATGGGCCATTACACAGGTCCAGTGGTATAAGAAGTTGAACTTGTGGTGTGGCTGTGTCTCGTAGGAGATGGGGCAGGCCAAGCGTGTATGAAATGAGTCATGTTAACTGCAGATAAGAATTTCTCATTACCCTAGGTGGGAACAGATGTCCGGGCATCTCCACATTATTAGAAATGGGCTTCTGCTGCTTATATGAACTTTGTCCTTACTTTAAGATGTCGATACTTAGCCACATGCAGCAATGTAGCGACAGCTCTCCTGAAAGGTAAATACTGAAAGCAAGCAATCCTGATAGCATGAGAGTGCTGAAAAGCTGAGAAGCTAATAATTTTTTTTTGGGGGGGGGGGGGGGGGGGGGGTGGAGCTGTAAGAATCAGATTTTACATGACACTGACATGGCTGCTGTGTGCAATTCAAGGTTAAAATGTACCCCTTTATACTGAAAGTAAGACCCAAGGAACATTCTATATACCATTGCTACTACAAATACAATTATTTTAAGTTTATTTTAATTTTACAATGTGATTAATTTATTTACATTTACTGCACAATTGTTAATATTGGAATTTAATGCAGGGGCAATAGTTTGAACATACAAGGCAAACACTGTGTTAGTGATACGAAAAATAAAAATTCAAGACATCCAAGTGAAAAATATTCTTCCTTCATAGAGGCTCTTGTTTGCTTTCTTATAAATTCAGCCAGTCCTGCTAAACAAAATGCAACAGTAGCCAAAGTGAGGAGGAATATAAAGTTCCAAGTCACATATTTACTTTGGCAAAAATAGTCCTTGCTGTTCTGTAAAGGCTTAGAAATACTGTTGCTCCAAAATAAAAGGCATAAGAGAATTGGGGGAAAGTGATGAATATAAAAGTTGTAACGTTTCTGCCAGTTTGACATCCAAATATTTATTTATCTTTAACAGATGCAAAACGGTAGTAATGAAAAAAAATATACATTTTCAAGTAAGAATCCTACATAATAAAACCCCTTTGTCTCTGCGTCCGTGTGTGTGTCCGTGTATCCCTGCGTTTGCGCTACTGCGCATGTGCCGCAGGGACATCCTTTGGACGGAGCAGGACAGCCAGGGGGCTGACGGGTGCGTGGCACGCGGCGGGCAGGTGCGCGTGTGGCGGGTGCGCGCGCGCTGGCCACGGTGACGGACCTAGCCCGTTTTTAAACAGGCTGAGTCACTAGTATGTTCATAAACAGCTAAGCACAGTGGAGGTTTTTTGTGCACTCACTTTTACGCATTTAAAGCCAATGACTATGACAACACGTTAGTGGAAGTTCCATCAAAATTTAGCAGCTCATTCACAAAATAGCAAAGACTTATTTTAGTATTTGGTTACTGTTTTATTAACCACAGCTTCATCCCTGTATAAAAGCAGTAGGAAATAGAATAAGGTAAACTTATTGACACGGTCCTCCTCATATTTTATAAAAAATAAAATTTACTGTCTGAAGTCACTACAGCTATTTATGAATCTGCGAAATGTATTTTCACTGCTTAAAGGGACACTTAAGTCAAACAAAAAAAATGAGTTTTACTCACCTGGGGCTTCCAATAGCCCCCTGCAGCTGTCCGGTACCCTCGCCGTCTCCCTCCGATCCTCCTGGCCCCGCCGGCAGCCACTTCCTGTTTCGGTGACAGGAGCTGACAGGCTGGGGACGCGAGTGATTCTTCGCGTTCCTGGCCACAATAGCGCCATCTATGCTGCTATAGCATATATCATATACCATATAGCAGCATAGAGGGTGCTAATGTGTCTGGGAACGCGAAGAATCACTCGCGTCCCCAGCCTGTCAGCTCCTGTCACCGAAACAGGAAGTGGCTGCCGGCGGGGCCAGGAGGATCGGAGGGAGGCGGCGAGGGTACCGGACAGCTGCAGGGGGCTATTGGAAGCCCTAGGTGAGTAAAACTCATTTTTTTTGTTTGACTTAAGTGTCCCTTTAAAGAGGAACTTTAACCCAGGATCGAATTTCATTCCAATCAGAAACTGATACCCCCTTACCCATGAGAAATCTTTATCTCAAATACATCATCAGGGAGTCTGTGTCCCTAATATTGTGTTGAAACCCCTCCCACAGTGTAATGTCATGACCATGGGCCTGACAGTTTGCTGTCTGTGAACTGCATTGCATTGTGGAACGGCCTTTTCCAACTGCCAAACAAGCAACATCTCCCAATGTACATAGAACTCTCAGTACAGATCACCTGGAAGAACTAAAGATGTCACCGCCAATTATACATTTCAGGGAGAGGAAAGATTTTACAATGAGCAAACATTGACTAAATAATCTATAAATAAATATAGTAAAAAAATAAGCAAATGTATTCATAATGTTATTTTCACTACAGATCCTCTTTTAACTGTTGCCTATAGACTTCTTTGTAGGAGGTGATTGTCAATAGAAGTCAGTGGAGGAAAAAAAGTTTAAGTCAGCACTTTCCTCTGCTGAATACTGCTTACTTTTTGTTATTAAACTTCACTGAAAAGCACTAGAAACATCAGTTTTCCATGAGGGGTTTTACAGTTGTGTTCTTACCTGGAAATATTCTTTCCTTTATGACCTAAATGCACTATAGTTGCATACCTCTTAACTTTGTGTGATAAGAAAGAGAGACACCTCTAACACATGTCCCTGCCACACCTCACATCACGCCACTGCCATAACCCTAGTCATCCATACTACAAAGAACTCTTAACCACTTAACCACCAACCAAAGACTGGGCCTAAACGACCGCAATACGCCCATCGGCGGAGGCGGCGGCAGGCGTGGTTATGCGGCGATCGCGTCATTCGTGACGCGATCAGCCGCTGGCAACTGGCTCTGCCCCCCTCGCGCTGTAACCCGCCGGCCGTTCGGAAGCGCCGGCGGGTTACTAGCACCCGGATCGCCGCATGTAATATGTATAATAGGCTTTGTAATGTATACAAAGCCTATTATACAGGCTGCCTCCTGCCCTGGTGGTCCCAGTGTCCGAGGGACCACCAGGGCAGGCTGCAGCCACCCTAGTCTGCACCCAAGCACACTGATCCCCCGCCCCCTGATCGCTTACAGCACCCCTCAGACCCCCCCTGCCCACCCCCCAGACCACTGTTAGCACCCAATCACCCCCCTAATCACCCATCAATCACTCCCTGTCACTTTCTGTATGCATCTATCCCCCCTGATCACCTGCCAATCACCTGTCAATCACCCATCAATCACCCCCTGTCACTGCCACCCATCAATCAGTCCCTAACCTGCCCCTTGCTGGCAATCTGATCACCCACCCACACCAATAGATCGCCCGCAGATCCGACATCAGATCACCTCCCAAGTGCAGTGTTTACATCTGTTTTCTACTCTAAACACCCACTAATTACCCATCAATCACCCCCTATCACCACCTGTCACTGTTACCCATCAGATTAGAGCCTAATCTGCCCCTTGCGGGCACCCAACTATCTGCCCACATGCTTAGATTTCCTCTCAGACCCCCCCTTATCAATTCGCCAGTGCATTATTTACATCCGTTCTTCCCTGTAATAACCCACTGATCACCTGTCAATCACCTGTCAATCACCCCCTGTCACTGCCACCCATCAATCACCCCCTGTCACTGCCACCCATCAATCAGCCCCTAACCTGCCCCTTGCGGGCAATCTGATCACCCACCCACACCAATAGATCGCCCACAGATCCGACGTCAGATCACCTCCCAAGTGCAGTGTTTACATCTGTTCTCTACCCTAAACACCCACTAATTACCCATCAATCACCCCCTATCACCACCTGTCACTGTTACCCATCAGATTAGACCCTAATCTGCCCCTTGCGGGCACCCAATCACCCGCCCACACGCTCAGATTGCCCTCAGACCCCCCCTTATCAATTCGCCTGTGCATTATTTACATCTGTTCTTCCCTGTAATAACCCACTGATCACCTGTCAATCACTTGTCAATCACCCATCAATCACCCCTGTCACTGCCACCCATCAATCACCCCCTGTCACTGCCACCCATCAACCTCCCCTAATCTGCCCCTTGCGGGCAATCTGATCACCCACCCACACCATCAGATTGCCCCAGACCTACCCTCAGATCACCTCAAAAGAGCATTGTTTACATCTGTTCTGCCATCTAATCACCCACTGATCACCCATCAATCAGCCCCTGTCACTGATACCCATCAGATTAGACCCCTATCTGCCCCTAGGGCACCCAATCACCCGCCCACACCCTCAGAACGCCCTCAAACCCCAGCCCTGATCACCTCACCAGTGCATTGCTTGCATCTATTTCCCCCTCTAATCACACCTTGAGACACCCATCAATCACCTCCTGTCACCACCTGTGACCCCCTAGCACACCTACCCATCAGATCAGGCCCTAATTTGCCACGTGTGGGCTCTTGATCACTCGGCCAAACCCTCAGACCCCCTTCCGATCACCTCCCCAGTGCATTTATTGCATCTATTTTCCCCTCTAACCACCCCCTGAGACACCCATCAATCACCTCCTGTCACCCCCCTAGCACTCCTATCCATCAGATCAGGCCCAATACAACCTGTCATCTAAGAGGCCACCCTGCTTATGACCGGTTCCACAAAATTTGCCCCCTCATAGACCACCTGTCTTCAAAATTTGCAGATGCTTATACCCCTGAACAGTCATTTTGAGAAATTTGGTTTCCAGACTACTCACGGTTTTGGGCCCGTAAAATGCCAGGGCAGTATAGGAACCCCACAAGTGACCCCATTTTAGAAAAAAGACACCCCAAGGTATTCTGTTAGGTGTATGACGAGTTCATAGAAGATTTCATTTTTTGTCAACAGTTAGCGGAAATTGATTTTTATTGTTTTTTTCACAAAGTGTCATTTTTCACTAACTTGTGACAAAAAATAAAATCTTCTATGAACTCACCATACACCTAACGGAATACCTTGGGGTGTCTTCTTTCTAAAATGGGGTCACTTATGGGGTTCCTATACTGCCCTGGCATTTTAGAGGCTCTAAACCATGAGGAGTAGTCTAGAAAACAAATGCCTCAAAATGACCTGTGAATAGGATGTTGGGCCCCTTAGCGCACCTAGGCTGCAAAAAAGTGTCACACATGTGGTATCGCCATACTCAGGAGAAGTAGTATAATGTGTTTTGTGGTGTATTTTTACACATACCCATGCTGGGTGGAAGAAATCTCTCTGTAAATGGACAATTGTGTTTTAAAAAAATCAAAAATGTGTCATTTACAGAGATATTTCTCCCACCCAGCATGGTTATATGTAAAAATACACCACAAAACACATTATACTACTTCTCCTGAGTACGGCGATACCACATGTGTGGCACTTTTTTGCACCCTAACCGCGCTAAGGGGCCCAAAGTCCAATGAGTACCTTTAGGATTTTACAGGTCATTTTGCGACATTTGGTTTCAAGACTACTCCTCACGGTTTAGGGCCCCTAAAATGCCAGGGCAGTATAGGAACCCCACAAGTGACCCCATTTTAGAAAGAAGACACCCCAAGGTATTCCGTTAGGAGTATGGTGAGTTCATAGAAGATTTTATTTTTTGTCACAAGTTAGCGGAAAATGACACTTTGTGAAAAAACACAATTCAAATCAATTTCCGCTAACTTGTGACAAAAAAAAAAAAAAATCTTCTATGAACTAGGGGCCCTAAACCGTGAGGCGTAGTCTTGAAACCAAATGTCGCAAAATGACCTGTGAAATCCTAAAGGTACTCATTGGACTTTGGGCCCCTTAGGGCAGTTAGGGTGCAAAAAAAGTGCCACACATGTGGTATCGCCGTACTCAGGAGAAGTAGTATAATGTGTTTTGTGGTGTATTTTTACACATACCCATGCTGGGTGGAAGAAATCTCTCTGTAAATGGACAATTGTGTTTAAAAAAAATCAAAAATGTGTCATTTACAGAGATATTTCTCCCACCCAGCATGGTTATATGCAGTGGCGGACATACGCCTGTGCAGGCCGTGCAGTGGCACAAGGGCCCATCAGCCTCTAGGGCCCATGCCGCTGCAGCCCGCACTAAAATCTCTCTTCATTCTCCTGACCGCAGCGTGTGTAGGAGAAGTGAAGCTAGCAAGTGCCGCCGACAGGTTAGGGGAGGAAGCGGAAACCAGCCAGCGGCAATAACACATGTGCTCCTGCAGCTACTGTGTGTGAGAGCTGAAGATCATCGGAATGCCGGGAGATAAGGGAGCATCAGAAGGGAGGGGGAGAAGAGTGAAGCCCAGCCTGTCACTGGACAGGGAGAAGAGGAGCCTGAAACTGGAGGGGGAGAGGTGAGCTGACACTGGAGGGAGAAAGCTGGAGGTAAAAGTTTCTACCGATATGACTGTTGCTCAAGCTATCAGGGCAGATAACTTTTTTCTTAAATTTCATAGGAATTCTTAATATTCTTTTAGCTTAATACAGTTAAATAGCTGGCATATGGTTCTACTTCTCTTCTGTGCCCTAGCTAGTTGTCTACATTGCTGATTTTATTCAAATATAATTGCTGACTATTTTGAAGATTTTTGTGAATGTTCTATGCCGTTAATACTGTCTTCGTTATCATGTACTCCCTTCGAAAGCACTGTATTTGCTGTACTTGTTCTAATACTTTAATAAAACTTTTGTTTTTTGGATAAAAAATAAAGAAAGAAAAAAATCTGGAGGGACAGAAGCAGAGAGCAGCCTCAGCCACTAGTGTCCTGCATGCTGTGTGCACTGTGTAGGAAAGTCCAAGCCTTTACCAGCCAGTACATTAAAATAAGCTAGACCTTACAGATGATTCCTTATCTACCCCTAAATTATGGCCAGTACCAGGATATGGGAAGTTCACACAGCAGACACCTGTATGCATGCTTGTTATATGCTAATTGTTAAAGGAAACCTGAGATGTTTTAAGGAAACCAGAGACAAAGTAAAATAAAATATTTATACATACCTGGGGCTTCCACCAGACCCATCCGCACGGATTGCTCCCACGCCGCCATCCTCAGTCTTCTCCAGCTTTGGTACCGGGTCCCATAACTTTGGCCAGTCGTGGCCTGTCTGAGCATGCGCAGTACACTCCCGCCGTTGGAGAATAGTACTGCGCAGTACTATTCTCCAATAGAGAGAGATGGAGAGAGTGCACTGCACATGCTCAGACAGGCCACGACTGGCCGAAGTTACAGGACCCGGTACCAGAGCTGGAGAAGACTGAGGATGGCGGCGTGGGAGCGACCCGTGCGGATGGGTCTGGTGGAAGCCCCAGGTATGTATAAATATTTTATTTTACTCTGTCTCTGGTACACTTTATTAGTGGTATTTTTATACTTACAGGGGGCTTCCACCAACCCCATGAGGTATGTGGGCTCCCTCACCGTCCTCCCCAGCCACTCTGTTATCTCATTATCCCCGCCGGTAATCTGGCCTGACGCACTTTTTGGTGCATGCCCAGCTCGGTCACCCTGATGCCTGGGAGTGTCACATTCCCACAACCGGGAGCATTCTGCCGGAGTGCGTAGTAATACTGTGAAGGTGTAGAATGCTCCCAGGCACCGGGGCGCACACACAGCCAGGCTGCACATGCACAGAAGAGAATGACTTGCCAGATTACCAGTGGGGATGATATAACAGAGTATATGAAGAGTTAACATATGCCAGTAAGAAATGGGGGACACGTTCTTTATTTATGCATGCAGGTCATGTTTACTTGGGAACTACTACACACCTAAGGCCTCTTTTGGATGGACAGCTGAACTGGGCGCTTGTCAGGCAGTTCAGCTTCCTGTCTGCCGCCCAAGAGTGCAATTCAGGTGTAATAAAAATGCAGCCGAATTGCAGCTTTTATAACACCACAACATGTTGCGTTTGAACACGGCAGGGGCCGTGCTCGGATGTGACTCCATGGAGGGCTGCTTGTCCAGAGCCAGTACCGATTGTTAGCAAGTGCTCAGCCAGTGTAGTAGAGCAGCTGACAGTGAATGAATTCACCTCCTGTCAGCTACCTGTCTGAATGAGTTCTAATGGAGATTAGCAGCTATGTGTCACTTTGGGCACCGTGTATTTGATTTTAACTACTGTGTGTAGTCATATGTTGGCGTTAAGGAATAGCACTTCAGCTGGGCTTTGGTGCTTTTCTGTATTATAGCTGAGAGTTGCACCCAAACCCAAATGTGCATACACACATGCAATTTTGATTGGCCAATCACTGACCAATCTAACCACCTCCATGTAGTATGAGTGTCAACAGACTTTAAATACTATGAGCAGATTGTGTAGGTAGGATCTCATACTACATGAAAGTGGTAAAATTGGCCAATTATTGGCCATTCAAAATTGGATGTGTGTACAGGCTTAATACCTGTGAAGAAAGGCCACAGTGTCAGTAAGGGCTACAGGTTAGGGTTGGTTATTATTTTAGGATGAGAAGACTGGGTTGGGGCTACCCATTAGAAGCAAGTTATGTAATGAGGAATTTTGAAAAACTAATATAATTTTTTACAGCAGGGTGATGATTATGGGAAGTTGAGCTTTCTCTTGTAATTCCACGTATGTTGTTCCTGTTCTGTGCCCTTCTCTTTTTTCTTTACTCTTACTCATTTATGCCCAGTCTCCCCCTAGCTATAGAAGACCTACTATTTCTTCTACTGATAGTTTGGAAACTCCCCTAGATAAATGCATTTTAGAGATATACCGTTTTTGGGATATTTTGGGATGATGTCTGAGGTACCTTTCTAATGTTTCCTTTGCGGTTAAAGTGCACAATATATGTAAAATGAAACCTCCCCCCTGAGGAAGGTTTGTAACTGATGGGGGTAAATTAACTTACCTACAGGTAATGCTCCATCTTGCGTAAATATGGTGATCAGGTCACGTCAACACTGAAACATCATAATTGCATAATAATCCGTTTACATTGTTTTGCCGATTATTTTTTGTGGCTTCTTCCAAATACTGAGAGGGCCAGAGGACTCCTTCACATCACATACAGTGATCCAATTTCTACCTCAGGGCCCCAAGAGAATCTGTACTCTAAAATTCTTACAATAAAAAGCATATCATTCTATTCATTATGTTCTCCTGGGCCCCTCTGTGCTGTTTCTGCCACTCTCTGCTGCAATCCTGGCTTGTAATTGCCAGTTTTAGGCAGTGTTTACAAACAAAAGACATGGCCTCTAACCAGCATGTGACAGGCTGAGAGTAGCTTAGTCTATGGGCCTGATTCACAAAGCGGTGCAAAGTGTTTGCATGCCTGTGAAAAGCCCTTTATCATGCCTAAACTCAGTTTAGGTGTGCTAAAATGAAACTCGCGCGAAATCCCGCGCGCAAAGTTTTGCGCGCGCAATCACGCGGCGCATGGTGCAGTGCGCGCGATGCGCCCATTAAGCCCTATGGGCGCTGCGCGCGGAGTTGCGCGATTGCGCGCGGAACTTTGCGCGCGATAAAGAGCACAAAACGGTGCTAACAGTGGTGCAAAGCTTATCACGCCTAAAGTCTTTTAGGCGTGATAACTGAGTTATCACCGCTTTGTGAATCAGGCCCTATGACTCATACAGAGCCTGCAGGGGGCGTGGAGAGGGTGTGTATAGCTTCTATCCTATCACAAGCAGGGCTGCACATTCCTGCCTGAGCCCGACAAAGCCGTCAAAGGAAAGAAGATTAGATTATATAACAGAGATAATACAGCCACTGTGCAACTAGAAAAGGCTGCAGTAAGACAGACCACATTAGAACAGGTAAAAGAACTTATAGGATAGAAAAAATAAGGCTGAAAATGTTGTTACAGAGTCTCTTTAAGCCTGGTACACACATCTAATTTTGAATAGCCAATCACTGGCCAATTTTACCACCTCCCTCATGTAGTAGGAAAGCCAACAGATTTTGAATACAATGAACAGATTGTGTAGGTAAGCTCTCATACCACTTGAAAATGGTAAAACTGGCCAATCAAAATTAGATGTGTGTATGCACCCTAAGCTTGATCTTGCAGGCAACACATCAGGATACTGAGTGCCTTGCACACAGGGATGCTCTGATATGCAGCATCCCATTTGTTGCTGTGCAGTGAGGAAGTGGGGCCAATGGTGCTCACATGATGGAGCACTTCCTGTGGGCAGGGTAAGGGCATGTGAAGTGGGCTTTTTTTGCCACTCGGTGGAGATATAGGCTTTATATGCTCTATAATTGTGTTTTTGCTTCATTACTTTGTTATTTGGATGGCCATGTTGCATAACTGTTATTTGGGTGGCCATGCTGCATAACTGTGTTAAATGAGTGGTCATGCTGCATAACGGAGTTTGAGTGGCCATGCTGCATAACTTTATTTGGATGGCAATGTTGCATAACTGTGTTATTTGGGTGCCCATGCTGCATAACTGTTAAATGAGTGGTTATGCTGCATTACTGTGTTATTTGGGTGGCCATGCTGCATAACTGTGTTAAATGGGTGGCCATGCTGCATAACTGTGCTATTTGGGTGAGCATGCTGCAACTTGGTTGGCCATGCTGAATAACTGTGTTAAATGGGGTGGCCATGCTGCATAACTATGTTATTAGGGTAGGCATGCTGCATAACTGTTACTTGGTTGGCCATGCTGCATAACTGTGTTAATTGGGTGGCCATGCTGCATAACTGTGTTATTTGGGTGGCCATGCTGCATAACTGTTGATTGGGTTGCCATGCTGCATAACTGTGCAACTTGGGTGGTTGCTGCAATGGTTATTTGGGTGCCTCACGACTGTTACATTTTGTGATTTGAGGCTAAGAAAAGATAAAAACCAATGAAGAGTTATATTTTTCTGACTAACTGAGAGAGACTAAATTTCCTTTAGTTTGTCAGCACTTTTGGGCCTCTGGGAAGTTTACCACAGGTTGTTTTCATAAATATGTGCAATGTTTATTTGCATAACGTTCTATTGTGGCCACACCCACTTTTTCCCGCACGAGAGGGGCCCACTGTTGGTAATTTGCACAGGGGCCCACTGTTGGCTGTGTCCGCCACTGGTTATATGTAAAAATACACCACAAAACGCGGACGGAGGTCCAGCGAGCGCGTAAGGCAGCAACCCCCCACGCCAGTATCCTTGACACACAGGTAGTACCCAGAGTTCTGACTATTTGAAGCACTTTACTTATTGCACAATATATGTATGTATATGTTTGTATGTTTGCATGGTAAACAGAGGAATTTTTTATGTAACCACTTTGGCACCTTATTAGAGTTGTGGTCTGTGATGCATATCCTGATTTCAGGTGTGTTTCACAGTCCACGACCATAACTAGTATATTTGAGATATACCTTGATGTTTTGCACTTAGCACTTTTGTTAATGGTCAGCACCTGTGGATCTGTGACTATATAGTGGATTTTTGATGTGAATACTTATCTATTGTGGATATTCATTTTGGACTGGCGGTCCACGTATTTGTAGGACTTATATGGGGGTATTTTATGGATTTTAATGTTTGTGATTGTGGAGCTATAAAAAAAACATTTATTTTACTGACATGTGCATATGAATCATTGAATCATTTTTTCATTTTTGGACTCCACGAATAGGGGATACTTTTCTGTTTGATATATAGCGCATACTGCACAGAGCGCAGGGCGCTTCGCGCGAAGTGCCCATTAAAGCCTATGGGACTCCGTCCGCCTCGATTGAAGCGGACGGAGGTCCAGCGAGCGCGTAAGGCAGCAACCCCCCACGCCAGTATCCTTGACACACAGGTAGTACCCAGAGTTCTGACTATTTGAAGCACTTTACTTATTGCACAATATATGTATGTATATGTTTGTATGTTTGCATGGTAAACAGAGGAATTTTTTATGTAACCACTTTGGCACCTTATTAGAGTTGTGGTCTGTGATGCATATCCTGATTTCAGGTGTGTTTCACAGTCCACGACCATAACTAGTATATTTGAGATATACCTTGATGTTTTGCACTTAGCACTTTTGTTAATGGTCAGCACCTGTGGATCTGTGACTATATAGTGGATTTTTGATGTGAATACTTATCTATTGTGGATATTCATTTTGGACTGGCGGTCCACGTATTTGTAGGACTTATATGGGGGTATTTTATGGATTTTAATGTTTGTGATTGTGGAGCTATAATAAAAACATTTATTTTACTGACATGTGCATATGAATCATTGAATCATTTTTTCATTTTTGGACTCCACGAATAGGGGATACTTTTCTGTTTGATATATAGTGTTTAGCTATATCCCTGTAATGGAGAACCATGTGTTATCAATACTTTAGAGCTCGTTATCTTAGTTTGTTTCTGTGCAGTATGCGCGTAAAGTTTTACGCGCATAAAGTTTTGCGCGCGTAAAGTTTTATGAGCGAAAAGCTTGTTTAGACGTGCTAAGGGGGTTTTCACAGGCGTGCTAACAGTTAGCACCGCTTTGTGAATCAAGCCCTATATGTGTAAAGTGAACCTTTGGCAAAAAAGGGCAAAAGTTAGATAGTCTCCTCAGTAGAGCAGCAAAACGGGAGTATGCGGAGAGGTTGAGACAGAACCTCAGCTCAAACGACCCAAGGGCTGTCTGGAAAGGGCTCAAGTTGGCCACAAACTACAAGCCTCCCCCTCAACATGCCACACCAAGCATTGAGCTAGCCGAGGAACTAAGTGACTTCTATTGCCGGTTCGAAGACCCAACGGAACTGCAGCGGCATCCTACACACACTGCCCCCCTCTCTGGAAGCCCGAGCTCTCCCACCCCAGCAGTAAGCGAGGCTGTGGTCCTGCGCCACCTGTCGATGCTGAATGCAAGGAAAGCCTCAGGCCCTGATGGTGTGTCCCCAGCCTGCCTGAAAACCTGCTCACGGCAGCTGGCTCCCATCCTTACTCCCATATACTCCAAGTCCCTAAATGAAGGCAAGGTCCCTACATGTTTTAAAAAATCCACCATTATCCCTGTCCCCAAAAAGCAAGGTGTCACGGACATTAATAATTTCAGACCAGTGGCCCTCACATCCGTTGTCATGAAGATCTTTGAGAAAGTGATCCTATCCTTCCTTAAGGACTCCACACTGCACCAACTGGACCCGTTTCAATTTGCGTACAGAGCAAATAGATCCACTGACGACGCGATCAACATCTGCCTGGAGTACATCACGGACCACCTGGACAGACCAGACTCATATGCCAGAATGCTCCTTCTGGACTTCAGCTCGGCCTTCAATACCATCAGCCCCTGGATACTGCATAACAACCTTGTAGACCTTGACGTTCACCCCACCCTTCGCTGCTGGATCATGGACTTCCTAACAGGCAGGTCCCAAATTGTTAAGCTGGGCAACATCTCGTCCAGGCCAAGAACTACTAACACTGGAGCCCCTCAAGGCTGTGTCCTGTCACCTTTCCTGTTCTCGCTCTATACCAACAATTGTATATCCATGACCAACTCCGTTAAGGTAATCAAATTCGCCGACGATACCACCATTATTGGCCTCATTAACAAGAACGACGAGCGGGCTTACAGGCAGGAGGTGGACAGGATCTGCCACTGGTGCCAGGAGAACAAGCTGGTTCTCAACACTACCAAAACTGTTGAGATGCTCATTGACTTCAGAAGGCAGAGCACCAGCCCCGGCCCGATCTACATAGATGCATCCGAAGTTGAAAGAGTACCCAACGTTCGCCTCCTGGGCACAACAATCTCAGATGACCTGAACTGGAAGGAGAACACTACCTTAACCCAAAAGAAGGCCCAGCAGAGGCTGTTCTTCCTGCGTCAATTAAAGAAGTTCGGCATGGCCCAAGAACTACTTAAGTCCTTCTACTCTGCCACTATCGAGTCGCTCCTCTGCTACTCCATCCTCGTCTGGTACTCTGGTGCCTCGGCCGGTGACAGATACAAACTACAGAGGGTCATCAGAACAGCGGAGAGAATAATTGGGAAGCCCCTCCCCCCACTGGAGCTCATTCACAACTCCAGGATGGGCTCCAGAGCAAAGAAGATTGCCAATGATCCATCACATCCAGGTCATCGTTTCTTTACACGGCTACCATCGGGCCGGAGGTTTCGCGCTATCCACACCAAAACAACGAGACACAGAGACACTTTCTTCCCCACAGCAGTGAGACTCTTAAACTCCGACTAAGCCCCCCCCTCCCCAATGTTGCACCTTTCTTTCTAGCTGCTGAGCCCATGTTGCTGAAAGTGTTACCTTTAAGTTTTAATTTTATGTAAAAAGTCTGTTCTTTTTTGTCCCTCATTGTTACTTATCTTTTGTTCTCTTTGCACTGTTACTGTTACGGCTACCAATGCAGGGTCTGCCTTTATCTCGCACTGTCCTTTTCTCACTGTCTTTCTACTGCTGCAATTCAATGCTATCGCCAAATTTTCTGTCTTTGTGCCTGTTTTGTTGCTAAAACCAATTCCGGGCACGACCCAGTCGTGCTTGGCGAAATAAAAGGATTCTGATTCTGATTCAGTAGAGAGAAACTTCTGTACGATCCAGAGGCTTCTCTGATCCTCCTGCAGCCCACCATGACTAGTACACAGAATGGCCGGGCCTGAGCAATAAGCTGGAGTTGCTGGTGCTACTGCGCAGGCACCATCGCACTCGAGCATGAAGAGGAGCATGGCTTGGATATACTGGAGGGTCCTGAAGGGAAACGAGGAGCACATGGGAAGCCTCATCAGGATCCAGAGGCTTCTCTCTTCTTCGGTAAGTAAGGGGGTTCAACTAAGGTTCTCTTTAAATCACAACCCTGTCTTACCTCAAACTATGCTCCCATGCGTACATGCAAAAAGGGAGTCGGGAAAAAGGGGCGCGGGGTGTAAACGATAAGCGGTAATAAAAATATTGTGTTGTATTTCGTTTACAAATAATGTTTTACAAATTAAAAAACATTTAATAATGTGTATGAATTTGCAAATTGTGAAAATGATAATCTTCTTTAAAAGTGAAACTTATAATTACGGTTGTTAAAAAAACGGTAATATATGTTTAATCGTTATAATTGCATATTATTGTGAATAACCTTCATTTATCTTTTCTTCATATAATAAAATCTGAAAATATTGTTTATAACGATGCAAAGAAAAAAAATATAAGTATGTTCGTAATAACTATTGTACAACATTAGTAGATATTACTAACATTTAACTACAACTAAACCTAACCCTACTCTCACACAGAACCCTCCTTGTGCCTATCCCTAACCCTTAGACTTAGGTGCCCAACCCTAAATCTCCCCTGGTGGTGCCTAACTCTAAGACCCCCCCTGGTGGTGCCTAACCCTAAGACCCCCCTGGTGGTGTCTAACCCTAAGACCCCCCCCCTGGTGGTGCCTAACCCTAAATCTCCCCTGGTGGTGCCTGACCCTAAGAACCCCCTGGTGGTGCCTCACCCTAAACCCCCCTTAGTGATCGCTTTATTGCGTGGAGAATAATGTTTTACAAATAGTGACTGTAAAAGATATATTACAATTTACGTTACCTACTGACCACTTTATTTTGTGAATAATAATGTTTTACAAACAGTAAGGGATAAAATTTTAAACAATGTTTTAGTTAAATACGATAAATATGTTTAGTATTTTTGTAAACGTTATTTGTCACGGGCGCATTTTGTAAACTTAAAGCATCACAAGCGCCGTTAGAAAACATTAAAAATCCCCGGGCGCCGTTTGAAAACGTTAATAATCTCTGGTGCCCTTTTTTCCTGTACAGCGCCCATCAAACGATATTTATTATGGGAGTGAATGGCCGCGCCCTTTTTGTCCACTTGCCTCATGCTCCCAAATTTCCTGCTTCCACTCCCATTACTCCCCCAGTCACTCATACTACAAATAATTAGTGAAAAAGGGTATAGTTTATAATTCAAACCCCTGTGGTACTGATGTTGACACTACCTTTCCTTCATATTAAAATACAAAGATAAGCAATGTGCCGCACAGTGCCGTAGTGGTAAGCATTTTCATCTTGCAGTACTGGGTCCCTGGTTTGAATTCCAATCAGGGTACTTTCTACATGGAGTTTTTATGTTCTCCGTGTGGGTTTTCTCTGACCACTCCGGTTTCCTCCCACAACCCCAAAAAAAATACAGATAAGTTAAAGGACAACTGTATTGAGAGGTATGTGGAAGCTGCCATATTTATTTCATTTTTAGGCAATACCAGTTGCCTGGCAGTCAGTCCTGCTGATTCTCCGCTTCTTATAGTTTTAGCCATAGACCCTGAACAAGCATGCAGCAGATCAGGTGTTTCTGACATTACTGTCAGATCTGACAAGATTAGCTTCATGCTTGTTTCTGGTGATTCAGCCACTACTGCAGCCAAATAGACCAGCAGGACTGCCAGGCAACTGGTATTATTTAAAAGGAAATAAAGATGGCAGCCTCCATTAACCTCTCACTACACTTCTCCTTTAATTGGCTTCCCCTAAATTGGCCCAAGCTATGATACATACACTACACAATACAGACATATGACTGGTAGGGATTAGAATGTGAGCCCTTTGGAGGGACAGTTATGCTAAGTACACGCGATGCAATTTTCTAACAGATTTACCGTCAGATTGATTATTTCCAAAAATGTGATTTTCCATTCAATTCTATTAAAAATTGTTCAAAAAATTCATCGGAAATCAGATCGAACATGTTAGGAATAATCAATTTGAAAGTGAATCTGTCTGAATATTGCATCGTGTGTACCTAGCATTGAGTGACAAGACAAAGGGCTCTATTCACAATCACACATGCAGTAAGAGATTTTTGACCGCTATATTACCACCAGTGATAATTTCCACGATCACTAAAATTTTCTGCATGTTTTCCGCATGCAGGAACAATGTGTAAAACATTTTGGGGAAACATGCGTAATTACGTAACCATGCGGAAACCATGCGTAAAAAAGTGGCATAAAAAAAACTTGTCCAAAAATAATATTAAAGTCCTGCAAACACAGCTCTCAATGCTCCAGACTACATTTAAGTCAATGGGAAACGAAATACAGTATAACACCAAGTACTAGTAGGTGATAAAAAATCGGTAGTTAAAGAGACTGTGCAGTCTCCTAAAAATTAGGCTTTTACTTTAAAAACCATAAATCACCCCTAACTCCCCTGGCAAAATCCACGACTTTCTTCGTGGATTTTGCTGCCCTAAGGAGGCAGAGCTTTGGGCTGTAGCTCTGCCTCCATGCGCGTCAATTAGCGCTGATCGCCGACTCTCTCAGTGAAGGAAGACTGAGAGGGGCGGGGAGAGGTGGCGATCCACGCTGATGGACGCGTGTAGAGGCAAAGCTGCAGCCAAAAGCTCTTCCTCTATGTGGAAGAAGCCCCGCGCTGTGCCCCAGGGAGTTTGGGGTTATTTATGGAGTTTTCAGCTGCAGGGATGCAGCGTTTTAGGAGGGGCAATTATGTTAGAGGTTTTTAAAGTAAAAACCTCATTTTTTGGAGACTTCAGAGTCTCTTCAAGTCAGAAATAATGCGCCCCTTTTTGTTTGTAAATTTCAATTTTTTGCGGGAATTCCCGACTTTTGCGGACTTTTACCACAATTTTTACGTAAATAATGCGTACAATTTTATCATGATCATGTGTAAAATTTTGTGAATGTCAAGATGGCCCCATTTCAGTCAGGAATTTAGTGCAAGTGCATTTCCGCATGTGGAAAATGATTGTGAATAGAACCCGATATACTCTGTCAGGCCCGGATTTACAGCACAGGAGCCTACAGGCACAGATGTCCTGGCAACTTAGATTTTGTCCTCCACGAACCTACAAACCCCCACCAAACTGCACTGCAAGTGTGCTGGCTGTCTCTTCTCCCTCACATTCCTTGTCCGTCGTAGGTAGCTACAGGTGTAGTATTAGGTAGCTAGAAGTCCACTCAATATGAAGTAGCTAGAGGTGTCCCTGACTGAAGGGAGATCTCCTCAGTGGAATGCCAAGAGCAGGGTGAGTAACTTCTCATTTACATTCTCATCAGGACTCTACATAGGGAAGGAGGGAGGCGCTCGGGGAGGGGAGAGAGCCACCTTTTCATCATCAAGCGCCTGTAGCAACGTGCCTACAGTGCCTTATGGTAAATCTGGCCCTGTACTCTGTACATTGCTGCAGAAGATGTTGGTGCTATACAAATACAAAATAATGCTTTGTTTGGTTACCAAACTGTCCCTCTAAAAATGGGACAGTTGAGTGATGTGGACTATGCTACAGAAAAGATAGAAATCTAAGTCCAATTGCATACCTCCCAACTTTTTGAGATGAGAAAGAGGGACACTTAAAGAGACTCTGAAGCGAGAATAAATCTCGCTTCAGAGCTCATAGTTAGCAGGGGCATGTGTGCCCCTGCTAAACTGCCGCTATCGCGCCGCTAAACGGGGGTCCCTTACCTCACAAATCCCCTCCGAGCAGCTGGGGATCTCTTCCTGGTTGAGGCAGGGCTAACCGCCGCAGCCCTGCCCCACGCGCGTCTGTCAGCGCGTATCTCCGCCTCTCCCCCGCCCCTCTCAGTCTTCCTTCACTGAGAGGGGCGGGGGAGAGGCGGCGATGCGCCGCTGATAGACGCGACTAGAGGCAGGGCTGCAGCCGTTAGCCCTGCCTCTAGGAGCAGCAAAATCTACGACCAATTGGGTCGTTGATTTTGCGGGGGGGAGGGGGGTTGGGGGTGAAGGGACCCCTGTTTAGCCGCGGGATAGCACACGTGCCCTTGCTAACTATGAGCTCTGAAGCGAGAATTATTCTCGCTTCAGTGTCTCTTTAAGCCATGCCCCTGCCACACCCCTTCATACCCCTAGTCACGTATACCAAAAAGATTTCATAAGAAAAATATGTTGTTTTATAATTCAGACCATACTGGTCCTTTCTATTCTGGTTCATTTTACTTCATATTAACATTTTAAAACTAGTAATATATCATATTAAAGGATGGGAATAAAGTTTAGAGTCAAACACATTTTTTTTTACATAGAAAGAGGGATAAACTATTGAAAGAGGGACAAAGTCCTGAAAGGACAAATGAGAAGTAAAGAGGGACAGGGCCCCCAAAGAGGGACTGTAGTTGGAAGCTATGTAATTGTTCTGCTGTTATAAATATTTCACACGCTGCATCTGATTTGTTATAAGTGGTTTGTGAAGGCTGTGATTTACATCCAAGATAGTGTATGAGGCAAAGTTAAAGCCGACACGATTCGTCTTCATTTAAAGCGAGCATTGTATTCAGCAGCTCTTCTTGTCTTTTTCTCCTGATGATAGATAGACAGTAGTACGTACTCGACTCTACAAAATAAAGACTCAGGCAGTCAGCCCACAGAGAGGATATTTCAACTAGTGTTGTCCGGATCATGAACGATTCGGATCTTTGATCCGAATCTATTTAATGAGTCGATCATCCGAATCATCAAAATGAACGATTCGGATCGCTAAAGGGGCGGGGCCAGGAGCGACACGCCCCCTCTCAGCGGGCAGCGGGGTCCTGGAAGCAGAGCTGAGATGGATCGCTCTGTTGGATGCGAGGCAGCCTTGCAGGGACAGCAGGTAGATGAGAGAGAGGGGACATGGGTGCCACTGCCAGATATGTGTAGAGCACACATACTGGCTGAAACGTGCTTCTCATTATAGGCTGGCTGTTCCGTAGTGCTGCACAGTGAACACATTTGAAGCTTTTGGCTCAGCACAGCTCAGTAACTTTGCAGGCACTGTGATTGCAGCGTAATATGATCCTCCTCCACTCGGCACTAAACAGCTGCACTTATCTTCTGGGAATGCTTTCCTTCACTGTGTGACGTTTGCGTGGAAAGTACACAGATGAGCATATAGGTGAAATAAATACATGTAAAGCATATGATTGCAGCATGTGGGTATTGTGTGCACAAACATTTCTGCTCTCTGCTCGTCCCTCCTCCCTTCTCTGTCCACTCCCTGCCCTCTGTCCATCTTCTCCCCTTCTCTCTGTGTGTCCACCCCCCTCCCCTTCTCCTGTCCACAGCACGGAAAGACCTGTCCTGCTAGTCATCTCACCCCGAATGCTTCGGTAGTAAAATGATCCGAGATTCGGATCAAAGATCCGGATCTTTTCAATGATCCGATTCGAATCATCCGGATCATTGAAAAGATCCGAACTTCCCATCTGGAAACGACTTGCTACTTTTCAATGAAGTCAGTTCACAGAAACTACAGCTGTGTTCAGACTTCACCCATTTGCTAGCAACATGAAACGTGATTGTGACGTTCGGTGTCACGTGGGCGCTTCGGGCTCTCCCACATAACTACACACCGACCGTTAACGCGTCCAGCAACTACTAAAATTCAAACTGAAACCGCCCACGTTCTTCCTCCTCCCGCCATTGCACGCAGCGCGTACTCATTCAGTGACCGTCATCAATTCAGTAGTGTAATATTTAATGTCACTTGGCATATGTGAACACATTCACTCACTGCTAATTTGTGAAACCGGGCTTTACATACAATGACAAGTGTTGCTCCCTAGAGGCAGCGCGCTCTTAGCGGGCTGACACGGGTGCTTTGCAAGGGCATCTTTATTTATGGACAGGGTGAGTAGCGAGAAAGCCGGGCGGAAAGGAAGCAGCGCGCGCCCCCGAAACAGGAAAAGTAGAACAAAGGAGCCGGAGTGCACGGCTGCATGAGGGGATCGCTGGCGCCGGCTTCGTTTCCCTCTCTGCTTTCCTATTGGATAGGAAGACTTCGGGCGCCGCTGCTGCCGCCAATGACAGGGCAGAGAAGAGGCACCGGTGTGGGCGGGACTGTAGCCGGGGAGAGGGTGGGCGGGGAGAGGAGGATCACGGAGTCTAGTTTGGCGCCCGGGGCCGGTGTTGGTGAGTGAGCCTGGCCGGCATATACAGACTGGGGAGAAGGAAGAGAGAAAGAGGAAGCGGAGGACCGGAGGAGGCGGGAAGCACGCGCACGGTAATTGCCGCTGTCTGCTTGTTATAGTGCTGATGTATGGGCCTGTGTGAGTGCAGGCGAGGACAAAGGGGCCGCCCCCAGCCTGGGAGAAGGAGGGGCTCCGGCCAGCAGCCTCAGTGTGTATAGGGGGGCTCAGGGGATAGGGTCAGTCCGGGGACAGGTGCTGCTGCTAGTGGTGGCTTCACAAGTACATCATGTAAACTTTCCTAGGGGACAGTGTCTGGGGGGAGAAGGGGGGCAGTAGCGGCGCGTCTAGGTGGCTATACAAGTTTCATGCTGTGCCTGCTATAGCCATCAATGGGAAGAGCGCTTCAGGGGAATTATTCCCACATCTGTGCTAGGCGCGCTGCCCAGGCTATAGGCTGATCCATGACATATGTCATATCTGTTTCCCCTACACTGCAGTCATTTCTGGGGTCTCGTCTGCTGCAGTGTGTTCACACCAGAGAGGAGCTGCGAGCTGACTGCCTACTACATCTAGGGAAGGTCGCTTCTAAACTGCAGCAAGTGCACCAGTTGCTTTCACTGATTATCAGTGATTTGCAAGAACGAATATCCTTGGAGTTTGGAACTTGGCTGTATTCTCACGTTTTATACTATGATAGTAAAAGTTTAATGCGATAAACTGGAAAGATCTTCTGAAGTATGCAAAGCCTGTTCTGAATCTTGGTGGTCTTGTTACAGTGATTTTCATTGTCGTACTAAGATCATGTTGTTTCATCAATTCAAACACACAAATAAAATAAACACATAAATATATAAATTTCCCCTAAAGGTTCTTTCAATGCAGTGTTGTGGATTTTGTCCATATTGACTATATAAATGTAAACATGGCATTTAGGTCAGATGTTTACTTCCTGCAAGCATCTGAATTTTGTAGTTTTACATGAAGAAAGGTGTTTAGTATGTTGCCAGGCTTCCAGAAGAGATAATATTCTACCTTTCACTGGGCTTCCTGGATGGAAATATGTGCAGGAAAGTCTTGCCCCTCCCACTGAAAGATGGTTGAGGTGACCCAATGAGAAATTCCTTAGGGAAATTCAGTAACGTGATTTGGTGGACAGCACCCTCTCTTATTGCTAGGTATTTTCTTGTATATTTTTATGACAACAGGACTTTTTGTATTTTTAAAGTTACTTTTCAGTAATAGAATTATGTAATTTTTTTATTAGCATTTTCCGGGGGCAATAACTGGAGCTTGTTGCTGCCCTTAGCATCATTCTGATCAGTGCATTTTGTCACACTCTTATGCACTGCTTTACATAGTAAATTGAGAAGTTAATTTCACTGTCCTTTAGATGGCCTCACAATATAATGTCCCTAGTATGGTACAGTCTAGGACCAGTTTTGGGCAATTCTAATTAGATACTGAAGGGAATGAAAATTGCTATTTTTACCTTGTAGTTTGCTTCAGGAGTCTCGGTAGAGGTAAATCGAGGGCTTTAGAACCCCCCCCCCCAATCCCTGGGGAAGATCCAGGGAGCGCTTCCTGAAAGAGGCAGAGCTTTCTGCTGTAGCTCTGCCTCTACTGAAGTCAATCGCTGTGGATCTCCGCCTCTCCCCGCCCCTCTCTGTCTGCCCCCTTCAGGCTAATCAGTCCCTCTCTGTCCTCTTCCACCACCTTGATCTTCTGCTATGAGTCCCGGTAATCCAGCCAGTCAACGCAGTCTGGCCGTGTGCCTCTTCCACAGCCAGGAATATTCTGCATCTGCGCAATAGAGATGTGCAGGTGTAGTACGTTCCTGGCGGCGGAGTGTGTGCATGAGCACTGCGCCCGTCTAGCTCAAGTGCATGGACCCATTGCAGAAGATCCAGGTGGCGGAGGAGGACAGCGAGGGACTGATTAGCCTGAAGGGGACTGGAGGAAGCCCCATGTATGAATAAAACTTAAATTTGTCTCAGGTTTACTTTAAGTTACACAGTAGTTTTATACTCTACATATGCATTCCCCACAGAGCTGCAGGGAATCCACTGAGAATGTTGTGCACATTGAACACAGAGGTGTTGTCTATCACCCATAAACCTGGTTCATATTGTACATGAAGAATGTGTAATGGAGGAAGAATCCCCACATTCTCCTGCCGAGTACCTGCACATCACTCTTACATGTACCCACAGTTACATTGCCTAGTGCCTGATAGATGTTGTTTGTTCCTGTCTGTACCTTCTACAAGTACTTTTACCAAGGATTAGTTTTAGGCCTCATTCACATCTATGCAGCGCAGATGGGCGTGCAATTGGAACACAACACGTATGATTACAATCCATCTGCACTGCTACCCGCTGCACTGCTGATCCCATCCATTGACAGTGAATGGGTCAGCTCAGCGCTTGCGGGCAGAATGCATGCAGCAGTACGCAAGCGCATCACAGCACATCGTACTGCTGCGCAGCACATTTTATGTGAACGACAGAAGGGCTGTCTATACCCTTCTGCCGTTCTTGCATGTTACCACGTCATATGTGTCATAAATATGGCAGCCTCCATATCCCTCTCAGTTCAGAATCAGAATTTTATTTCGCCAAGTACAATGTGAGTTGTACACGGAATTGGTTTTGGCACTACAGGGTCGGTGGTGGTACATACAGTAGTAGATACATATAGCATGTACAGGTATATACAGCAGATACATACAGGCATATACAGTAGATACATACAGTGGGAACAGTGGAACACAGGCATAGAAATAAAGCATAGATAGAAGCATACGTAAAAGATGAACCCTGGGGAAAGGACCAGGGGGGTAATCCGCTGCCGTCTATGGCACTCAAAACTCTTTGCAGCGATACTTTGAATCAGATGCCCCCCCCCCCTCTAACCCTAGGAGAGAAACAGAGAGAGGAGAGGAAAGGCAAAGAGAGAGAAAGTGAAAAGTACAGTGATAAAGAGTAGAGTCCCCCTAGGATTGCAGCGCAAACCTGGTTGGTTAGTGTCCATTTTTGTCTCACTGGGTGGCTTTGTCCGCTGCAGAGATTGGTACCCTAGTTAGGGAATGTGCTAGTCGTCGAAGTGGCTGAGGTCGATGCATGGCTTCTGCTATGCAGTTTCCATAACTTCTATGCAGGGCTGAGGCTGCGTTAGACCTACAGCTAAGGCTACTGCTGTGCTGGATCTTTAGCTTGGAATGCAGTGGCCTAGCCCAGGGGAAGATAGTAGTTCCAGGCAGAAGACTTCAGGATGGTTAACTGGGGAAGTGTGCTGGCAGCAGCAGCATCTGATGGCCTGGAAGTGTGCAGGCAGCTGTGGCAGCATCAGACCTACTTTGGCGGTGAAGCGGACTTTGTGCCTTTAAATGCGGCGTCCTCCGGTTCCCCTGGCAGCGGTGGTGTAGCTGCCCACGTGGTTCATCTGCGGGGATGCAGGAGCCGGGATGATCTTTGGAGCCATGGACAGACCACAACGGTGAGCGGCCAGCCTCCTCTGGTCTTCGGTCTCCTCGGGCAGCAGTGATCCGGAAAAGACACCGTGGATGCCAGGTCTGCATCTCAGCGTCCATTGGTCTCCACGGCAGCGGCATCACATGGAGCGGAGGAGTAGCGTTGGATGCCGGGGACAGGCAAGCTCAGCCCTCTGCCGCCGGTCTGTGCGATGTGCACGTGGTGGAGAGATGAGCGGCAGCTGAGGCCGGCGACTACGTGGCTGGAGCTGACCTCGTGGTGAGCCAGCGGGGGTAGCCGGCCACTGTAGCTCGGTGAGTTTTGCTTCCTCCCGGTGGAGTTGCAGAGCTGGAGGGGGGACCACCAAGGCTGTTACTAGCCATTGGTCCCAGGGGAAAAGTAGGAAAAAGGGATTAGAGCCGGAGCCCTGTGGCCGTGGCTACCTCCTTAGCGCCATCTTGATCGTTCAGTTCAGTTGTCTTCTAAAATTCCTAAGCGTTGGCAGTTAAAGGACACTCGAAGCGAAAATAAATGCATTCTTCCTACTCCTAAAAATGACTTTTTAAGATATTCCACAGTTTTATTTTAGGTTTAAATCTACTTTTTAAGTTTTAACTGTTTTTTATTTTTGCTCAATGATAAATTAATTGAAGTATGCCAGAGCTAAAATCTATGAACTATTGACCCTTTTTATCTCTTTCCTGCTCTCAGAAGCAATTTTCTGCTAGGAAAGTGTTTTTATAATTGGAATTTCTTATCAACCAGTTTCAGACTGTAGTCCCTTCCTGTCTGAGTCAGCCGCTTGCATACCTGATATTTAACTCTTTCAGGCAGAGAAAGAAGGAACACAGCATAGTTATTTGTGTGCTAGGCACTGCACATACCCATGTCTATCTCATCATGTCACACGGCGCTTTGGGTATCCTTTAAGAGATGCATTTTATGTTACATACTTTCGATCAACATGATTGTAATATGCAAATTAGAGGTGTCTGAGTCGGCGGAATAGTAACCTGAGGAGTTTTTTTTGTACCGACTCCACAGCCCTGGAGAGAAGTGCATGTTGCGATTTCCCAGGCCACAGGCTTGTTGCATTTGCTTCTCGTGACCGTGCTTCCATCATGTACAAGCTTATCTTTACTGGGCATGTGTGGGTAAGGGTCTCCCATGCCTAGCAAAACAAAGCTGCTTGTGCACAGTTTTTTTCCTCTGTACATGAGTGCTTTGTTTATACTGGCCATGCACCAAACTTACTCCTGCATGGCCAGTATGGAGAAACTCATACACCAATGTGAGTGCAGCCACAAGAAGAATAGGGCAGCAGCGCTGGGCTTTGTACAATCCAGACGCTTCCCACTACTTGGGTCAGTATCCATATCATACCCCTCCCCTCGTCACAGGTTTGCTTTAAATAGGAACTCCAGTGAACATTTTACTGTTGGCAGGTGATGTAGCTGCTGCAAGGTTTTTGGCAGTTGGATTTTCCACAGTGCAACAAGGTTCACAGATAGGAAACTGCCAAAAGTTCGAACTTTTCTTGTGGGAGGGGTTTCACCACAATATCAGTCATACAGCGCCCCCTGATGGTCTGTTTGTGAAAAGGAATAGATTTCTCGTGTAAAAGGGGTATCAGCTACTGATTAAGATAAAGTTCAATTTTTGGTCGGAGTTTCTCGTTAATACTAAAAAAAATTAAAAATTAAATGTGTGAACTGGAGATTTAAATACAAAACTGCCACTGTAGCAGAGTGCATCCTATTGCAGGACTGACATAATTAATGGTTTATGCAGGAGTTAAGCTGCTGCATATTGAAAACTGATAAAAGAAAATACGTCAATGTACCATAATTTAATAGTATTCGTAAGAGAGCTTTTTGTTGGCCATTCAGGGCTGATTTCCCCCCCCCCCCCCTTTTTTGTCATTACATACAGTGCTGCCCATAATTATTATTCATACTCCTGGCAAATGTTTGACTTGGTTACTTTTATTCAACCAGCAAGTAATTTTTTGACGGGAAATGACATAGGTTTCTCCCAAAAGATAAGACAATGTACAAGAGGCATTATTGTGGAAAAAAAAATCAGCTTTTATTTACATTTGAGCACAAAGTGACCTTCACAAACTGTCACAGTCTGTGGGAAAATTCAAAATTCTATACCATTCCAAATAGTCCAAGCTGTTGTAAAGCATCCTAATTACCCTGATTAATTGGGAACATCTGTTTTAATCAACTCAACAGGTGAAAAACGTCAGCTCACTGCAGTTGGTTTGTGGATATATATTGCTAAGACAAAGGAGCACTGTGAGGACCTGTGGCTGCTCACAAGTCAGGAAAGGGCTACAAGGCCATTTCTAAATGTTTTCAAGTTCCAGGGGCTACAGAGTAACATTAAAAAATGTTCCACACCGTGGATAATCTCAAAGGACGTGGTTGGAAGCTAAAAGTGACACCTGTCCTGGCCAGGAGGATAGTGAGAGAGGTGAAAAAGAATCCAAGGATCACCACCAAGGCCATCCCGGTGAATCTGGGCTCCGCTGGTGGCAATGTCTCAAGGCAGACAATCCAGCGGACACTGCACACTGCTGGGTTCTATGGATGCAGCCCAAGGAGGACCCCACTTCTCCAGATAAGGCACACAGAAGCTTGCTTGGCCTCTGCAAATGCTCATCTGGACAAAGAAAAAGACCTCTGGTCTTCTGTGTTATGGTCTGATGAAAAACAAAAATTGAATTGCTTGGTCACAATGATGTTTCCTTCATTTGGCATAAAAAAAAAAAAAAAAAAAAAAAGGAGAAGCCTTCAACCCAAAGAACACCAACCCCAGTGTCAAACATGGTGGTGAGAACCTAAAGCTTTGGGGGTGTTTTCAGCCAATGGACCAGGGAACCTAATCATAGTATTTTCAACGACTACATCAGGCAGTCTGCAGAGAAACTTGGCCTTGGGCAACAGTGGACATTTCAGCATGACAATGACCCAAAACACACAGCAAAAGTGGTGAAGAAATGGTTAGCAAACAACATTAACATTTTGGAGTGTCCCAGCAAGAGTTCTGACTTTCCAATTGAGAATCTGTGGAGGGAGCTAAATATCAGGGGGATGGCAAGAAGACCCTCCAACTTGAAAGATTAGGAGCTCGTTGCTAAAAGATGAATGGGCAAAAATACCTGTGGAGACATGCAAAAAGAAAAGTTTTATACATACCTGGGGCTTCCTCTAGCCCCCTTCAGGCTAATCAGTCCCTCGCTGTCCTCCTCCGCCACCTGGATCTTCTGCTATGGGTCCCACGTACTTGAGCCAGTTGGGCGTAGTGCGCATGAGCACACTCCGCCGCTGGGAGCGTACTACACCTGCACAGCACTATTGCGCAGATGCAGAACGCTCCTGGCTGTGGAAGTGGCACACGGCCGGACTGCGCTGACAGGCTGATTTACCGATTTCTATAATTGCAGATCAGCTTTTTTCTCTGTCTCAGGTACCCTTTAGTCACCAACCCAAATTTTAACATATCAAATTATTTGATTTCATGAGCAAAAGGAGTGCATAAATTTGCATAAACCAGCATCAATGCAGAATCATTTCCATCTCATTGACCATCTCTTAGTGACACAGCTTATCTGAGAAATAGAACATTTTGTCATATTTTCTATGTTATTTACAGTTTAAATTCATAAATAGTCGGAGTAATTTTTTTTCCCCGACTCCAGGTACCCAAAAATTGCTCCGACTCCATAGTCCTGAAAAAAATGCTTGGAAAATCGCTGTGTTTTAGTGCTTTTTAGAGCGATTTACACTTTCCTATTCTGAACATTGAGGCTGAATCACCTCAGAAATGCTGCAGGACCCGGGTTTGGGAAAAAAATCGCATTGCTCTGGTGTGATCCATCTCATTCAAATACATTGAAGCGCCAGCATTTTGAAAAGCGCTCTAGGTGTGCACCATCCCTCAGATATATTAACCCTTTCCAGTTGGAGTTTTTTCCTAAAGGGAAGCATTTCTGCTCTGAGGTGTGTTTTTTTTTTTGTTTTTTTTTGTTTTTTTTTTGTTTTTTACAGAAATGCACTCTCCCTCCCATTTTAACATGGACCATAACATAGTAACATGGTATATCTTATTTTAACCACTTGCAGACCGCCCCCAGCCAATGGGCGGCGGCAAAGACTGGGCCTAAACGACCGCAATACGCCCATCGGCGGAGGCGATCAGCCGCCGGCGACTGGCTCCGCCCCCTCGCGCTGTAACCCGCCGGCCGTTCGGAAGCGCCGGCGGGTTACTAGCACCCGGATCGCCGCATGTAAATAGTATAATAGGCTTTGTAATGTATACAAAGCCTATTATACTGGCTGCCTCCTGCCCTGGTGGTCCCAGTGTCCGAGGGACCACCAGGGCAAGCTGCAGCCACCCTAGTCTGCACCCAAGCACACTGATTCCCTGCACCCTGATTGCCCACAGCACCCCTCAGACCCCCCACCCCCCAGACCACTGTTAGCACCCAATCACCCCCCTAATCACCCATCAATCACTCCCTGTCACTTTCTGTCAACGCTATTTTTTTTTTAACCCTTAACTGCCCCCTGCTCCCTACTGATCACAACCCTCCCCCCCTGTACTGTATGCATCTATCCCCCCTGATCACCTGTCAATCACCCGTCAATCACCCCCTGTCACTGCCACCCATCAATCACCCCCTGTCACTGCTACTCATCAATCAGCCCCTAACCTGCCACTTGCGGGCAATCTGATCACCCACCCACACCAATAGATCGCCCGCAGATCCGACGTCAGATCACCTCCCAAGTGCAATTTTTACATCGGTTCTCTACCCTAAACACCCACTAATTACCCATCAATCACCCCCTATCACCACCTGTCACTGTTACCCATCAGATTAGACCCTAATCTGCCCCTTGCGGGCACCCAATCACCCGCCCCACACGCTCAGATTGCCCTCAGACCCCCCCCCCCCCCCTTATCAATTCGCCAGTGCATTATTTACATCTGTTCTTCCCTGTAATAACCCACTGATCACCTGTCAATCACCCATCAATCACCCCCTGTCACTGCCACCCATCAATCAGCCCCTAACCTGCCCCTTGCAGGCAATCTGATCACCCACCCACACCATCATATTGCCCCAGATCTACCCTCAGATCACCTCCAAAGTGCATTGTTTACATCTGTTCTGCCATCTGATCACCCATCAATCAACCCCTGTTACTGATGCCCATCAGATTAGACCCCTACCTGCCCCTAGGGCACCCAATCACCCGCCACCAACACCCTCAGAACGCCCTCAGACCCCAGCTCTGATCATCTCGCCAGTGCATTGCTTGCATTTATTTCCCCCCTCTAACCACCCCCTGAGACACCCATCAATCACCTCCTGTCACCACCTAGCACACCTACCCATCAGATCAGGCCCTAATTTGCCCCGTGTGGGCTCCTGATCACTCGGCCAAACCCTCAGACCCCCTTCCGATCACCTCCCCAGTGCATTGATTGCATCTATTTTCCCCTCTAACCACCCCCTGAGACACCCATCAATCACCTCCCGTCACCCCCCCCCCCCCCAGCACTCCTATCCATCAGATCAGGCCCAATACAACCTGTCATCTAAAAGGCCACCCTGCTTATGACCGGTTCCACAAAATTTGCCCCCTCATAGACCACCTGTCATCAAAATTTGCAGATGCTTATACCCCTGAACAGTCATTGTGAGAAATTTGGTTTCCAGACTACTCACGGTTTTGGGCCCGTAAAATGCCAGGGCAGTATAGGAACCCCACAAGTGACCCCTTTTTAGAAAAAAGACACCCAAGGTATTCTGTTAAGTGTATGACTAGTTCATAGAAGATTTTATTTTTTGTCAAAAGTTAGCGGAAATTGATTTGTATTGTTTTTTTCACAAAGTGTCATTTTTCACTAACTTGTGACAAAAAATAAAATCTTCTATGAACTCACCATACACCTAACGGAATACCTTGGGGTGTCTTCTTTCTAAAATGGGGTCACTTGTGGGGTTCCTATACTGCCCTGGCATTTTAGGGGCCCTAAACCGTGAGGAGTAGTCTAGAAAACAAATGCCTCAAAATGACCTGTGAATAGGATGTTGGGCCCCTTAGCGCACCTAGGCTGCAAAAAAGTGTCACATGTGGTATCGCCGTACTCAGGAGAAGTAGTATAATGTGTTTTGTGGTGTATTTTTACACATACCCATGCTGGGTGGGAGAAATCTCTCTGTAAATGGACAATTGTGTGTGTAAAAAAAAAAAAAAAAAAAAAAAAAAAAAAATTCATTTACAGAGATATTTCTTCCACCCAGCATGGTTATATGTAAAAATACACACCAAAACACATTATACTACTTCTCCTGAGTACGACGATACCACGTGTGACACTTTTTTGCACCCTAACTGCACTAAGGGGCCCAAAGTCCAAAGAGCATCTTTAGGCTTTACAGGGGTGCTTACAATTAGGCACCCCCCAAAATGCCAGGACAGTGAACACACCCCACAAATGACCCCATTTTGGAAAGTAGACTCTTCAAGGTATTCAGAGAGGAGCATAGTGAGTCCGTGGCAGATTTCATTTTTTTTTTTTATCACAAGTTAGATGAAATTGAGTTTTTTTGTCACAAAGTGTCATTTTCTGCTAACTTGTGACAAAAAATAAAATCTTCTATGAACTCACCATGCCTCTCACTGAATACTTTGGGATGTCTTCTTTCCAAAATTGGGTCATTTGGAGGGTATTTATACTATCCTGGAATTTTAGCACCTCATGAAACATGACAGGTGGTTAGAAAAGGCAGAGATGCTTCAAAATGGGAAAATTCACTTAAAGCACCATAGTTTGTAAACGCTATAACTTTTACCCAATCCAATATACATACACTGAATGGTTTTTTTTTTTTTTTTTTTTATCAAAGACATGTAGCAGAATAACTTCCGCGCTCAAATGTATAGGAAATTTAACTTTATTTGAAAAATGTCAGCACAAAGTTAAAAAAAGTCATTTTTTTTTTGACAAAATTCATGTCTTTTTTGATGTATAATAAAAAGTAAAACTCGCAGCAGCAATCAAATAGCACCAAAAGAAAGCTGTATTAGTGACAAGAAAAGGAGGTAAAATTCATTTAGGTGGTAGGTTGTATGAGCGAGCAATAAACCGTGAAAGCTGCAGTGGTCTGAATGGAAAAAAAAAAGCTGTAGTCCTTAAGGGGCGAAAAGACTGTGGTCCTCAAGTGGTTAAAGAACACATTATAACATTTAATTTAATACCTTGTTTGGACAGTTTGGCATCTTTTATTGGCTGGTAGCAGAGAAGAAAGCCAAGATATGGTAAATTTTACAGCAATTTCCTGGGTGTAATCCAGGCTTGCGTGAGCAAGTTTCGCAATAACAGGTGGTTTTATGCCTGCCACCCAGTGTCTTCATGTCACTACACACCATGCAATCTTTGGTATTTCGATTGGGAACTAGAACAATGAAATGCTGGCTAGTATTGAGATGCTCCTCCACGTCCATTACATAGGATGCCATTGCTCCTCTATGTAATCTGCAATGGAATCTGCAGAAAGGAATCAGCAAGTAATTAGTAAGGAATAGGCAAGGAATCAGCAAGGAAAATGCAATGCATTGGTCACTTCCTGGTAGCGCTGTTCGCGCACTTCCGGTTTCAGCCAGGGGGTACTAATGGTGTGGGCATGTAGTCCTACATGCTGGAGCACACTATGGGAGAGAGATCGGGCATTGTTTGGGGACCAATGTGCCTGCAAACCGCCGCTATATTTATGTCCTGCTCTGCCAGACATATGAGTGGAAAAGGTTAAAGACCAGCCCACAGCAGACTGACCTAAAAACAGTTACTTATCTAGTAAGTAGAAAGACTGAATCCTCCAGAAGCTTGCCGTGGCCTCCTCCAGACCGCTGCCCGGGACCCTCTTTAAGAATACCCGAACTGACATGTGACATGAGATAGACATGTGTATGTACAGTGCCTAGCACACAAATTACTATGCTGTGTTCCTTTTTTTTTCTTTCTCTGCCTGAAAGAGTTAAATATCAGATATGTAAATGGCTGACTCAGTCCTGACTCAGACAGGAAGTGACTACAGTGTGACCCTCACTGATACTCACTGATAAGAAATTCCCCTTTTTACCTCTTTCTTGCTCTCAGAAGCAATTTTCTGCTAGGGGAAAGTGTTTTATAGTTGGAATTTCTTGTCAGTAAGGATCACACTGTAGTCCCTTCCTGTCTGAGTCAGGACTGAGTCAGCCACTTACATACCTGATATTTAACTGTTTCAGGCAGAGAAAAAAAAAAAAAGGAACACAGCATAGTTATTTGTGTGCTAGGCACTGCACATACACGTCTATCTCATCATGTCATGTGTCAGCTCGGGTACCCTTTAAAGGGAACCTAAACTGGATATGGATTTTTCCTTTTAAAATAATACCAGTTGCCTGACTCTCCTGCGTTACAGTTCCCTGGTTTCTAGTGGTCCCCCCCCTCACCCTTCTATATACAGTTCCCTGGTGTTTAGTGCTTTCCCCCCTGCCTTCCCATATGCCGTCCCTGGTGTTCTAGTCTAGGGCTTCACCTCCAATCTTGTTTGCCTGGTGGTCTAGAGTGGTCCAAACATAATACAGTACACCACTTGAGGGCCAAATTGAATGGCCAGGAGGGCAGGATTTGGCCTACGGGCCAGAGTTTGACACGTATGATCTTCTCTAGATCATATAATGTATCGACTTGTTGTACATGAACTTACCACCAGGACCTTCTCTGCATCTGATTAGATGTTTGATATGAGCAGTGTTAAAGTGGATCCGAGATTAACTTTTACTCATTGCAGAATTGTGTTCCTTTACTATTGTTTATAGGGCATTCCTCAAGCCAAATACTTTTTTCTTTTTGTTTTAATACTCCTTAATAATTCCTTATAAACTAAACGAGCCTCGCCCACAGGTTTTCAGAGAGCCAAGGCACTTTCAGACAGAAGCTTTGGCTCATGGGAGCTCAGTCTTGGCAGGAGGAGGGGGAGGTATTACTAGCCAGAGATTTCAGAGGCAGAGGGGAGATTGGGTTTTTTGCTCAAGATGCAGACAAGCCTGCCTCTGTGTAATGTTTACAAACAACATGGCTGCTGTCATTGTATCACAGGAAGAAATAATCATATTATATTAAATATGTTTGCAGCTAGATTTGCTGTGTAAATAATCTAAACTTTAGATAAGATATATATATATATATATAACAACTTACTTGTTATAGTTAGTTTTTCATCTTGGATCCGCTTTAAAGCTCATCTAAATCCAAATTTGAACAAGGCAAATTCTCAGCAATTAGGATAAATTAATATAAATTGTGTATATGCAAAATTGATGGGACAGACGTCTAGATACAGCCAGTAGGTAGGTCAGTCAGGTATGATCATTGGACATTCAAAGTATAAGGAACAATTGATGCTACACTACATTTCCCAGCATCCTTATGTATCAGAAATTGAGTTCCAGAGAATGGAAACAGTTTGTGCTCATACTCGGTGTTCACTGCCAGATGTTCAGGAGAGGTGAACATAGCTTGTATGTGCTACTCACTGCTATTTTGCTGCCTCAGAATCCTGGGTTGCTTCTCTCACAGATGGGCTAGCCCTGTATGAAAGGTAAGAATTAGGGGGCTGCTCACTTCACCTCCCTCCTTCTGGTCCACCTCTCCAGATTTATGCATATGGTATGGATCTTGTTCTATCCTACTGCTTGTTAACTGCATAAGAAATGGTGTCAATCTGGTGACTGCGATCCAATTACTTGTTTGAGAAGGGGAAAGCCAATGACATAAGGGGCACCTGTACTCGCCCCAGATTCTCACCCAAGACGATCATGAACCACAATCACAGGCAACAATTTAAGAATAAAAATTTAATTGCGTGCTCATAGCTCAAGTTTCTGTGCATAGATTCACAACTGCAAGCCAAGTGTCACAGGGGATTGTTGAACTTGGATTTTCAGTTCCAAAGGTAATGATTCTATTTAACACTAGTTAACATGGTTGCTTTGAGAATTTGCCTTGTTTAATTTGAGGTACAGCTTGATTTTAAACTACATATACACATTTTCAGGTGAAAGGGTACTTTGTGTACAAGTTTCACATCCTCTGTAGTCTGTTGTATTTTACTGCTGTTGCAGGAAGTCTGTGCTTGTCATCTTCTTTCCATGTGACAGAATGTGGTGCTCAGTAGCAGTGAACAGACCAGAATATCCATATTGATACCATGAAAGTATTCATAACACAACGTTGTAGTTGACCTATCCATTTTCTATGCCTAGCTTAAGTTGACTGTATTTGCTTTTAGAAATGTTGTACACATGCGCTCTCTCTCTCCTCTATCCCCACCCCACTTCTGCAACTTGTTAAAAGTCATCGTTCTCTAATCCTCCTGTCCTATTTAAAACTATTCTCCCCTTCTTTTCATACTTCATTCTCAGTCCTCTCTGTGTCTTGGGCCTCATTATATTAGTGCCCTTTATATACAATACATGTTGTCCCCGACTCACGAACGGCTCAAAAAATGGGAAGTCAAAAATAAAACATTTCAAAAACCCCTCACTTTTTAATAAAATAAAATCAAAGGAAAATGTTCTTTAAGGGCTTGTACACATTTAGGACGTTTTTGGCCTTTTTTCAAGCGCAGGTGATTTTCAAAATCGCCTGCAAAACGCTTGTGCAATGATTCTTTATGAGAAGGTTCATATCAGTGCGTTTCGTCTACCATTTTTTTTTTGGGCGATTTTCCTTGAATGGAAAGTATAGGAAGAGCGCTTAACGCTCACAAAATCACTTTATGCAGCATTTGCGTTTGCATTTTTTTTTTCCCAGATTCTTTTATTTTAATATAAAAGAGAAACAGTGAAATACATAGACAGTTATCATAAATGCCATAAGTCATAGCATACAAGACACATAAGAGATATATCACCAGACCTATGTAGTTCAACAATAACAGAGTACGGTAGCATATAGGGTCAGTGTACAATTTAGTTTTGTATGAGGATATAAAGGATGACATATATGGGTCTTGGGGTCTTGAAGGAGAGAAACAATGGTCACATAATGTTATTACTTTATATCTTTAGTTTAGTATGTGATAAAGATAATAAGACCAACGTACAAGGTGAGACGGTCATTGTTATTATCACGGCCTCCCTGGGCCCATGAGGGTCATACACCAGGGGGGCCTATAATAGAGAGAATCTAGTCTCACCTGATATATCTAGTGAATATCATCCTCCCCTGCTCATTCTGAAAGTATAAGGGAAGTAAGAGAAAGAGAGAGAAAGAGCGAAAAGGAAAAGGCGTGTGCAGCCGTGGTGGGAGTCCAGAGCGGGGCACGGAGAGACCCCGGGTAAGGAGTAAGTGTTCTCTTCTCCTCACACCAGGGGGGGAGGGGAGTGGGCCAGGCGGGACTGTTCATCTTATCCGGGAGAGTGTGTGCTCCGAGCCGTCTAAATTAATTATTAGTGACTTGTATCGTTGTGTTTCTTGGAACTCGAACCAGCTAAACCATGTTTTCCAGTACTGATCGTGTCTATCATGTAGCGTGGCCGTGAGATCTTCCATATGTTGTATCTGCCCTATAAGTTTCAGCCAGTCACCAATTCTGGGCGACTCTTCTGACTTCCAGAGCCTAGCAATCAGAGTCCTAGCCGCATTAATTAGATGTCTTGTTAGTGTTTTTTTATATCTTCTGATGGACCATGTGTTGTGATGCAGTAAGAAGAAAGCTGGGGAGTCGGGTGGGAGAAAGTCAGTTAGCTCATGCATAATGCTTCTAACTTCCGTCCAGAATTGTGTGAGCTTAGAGCAAGACCAGAATGTGTGAACTAGAGTTCCCACCTCCTGTCCACACCTCCAGCACAAGTCAGACACACCAGGAAACATAATATGTAAGCGAGATGGGGTCAAGTACCATCGAGTTAATAGTTTATAGCCTGACTCCTGAAATCGAGAAGCCAGGGATGATTTGTGGGCAAAAATAAGAATCTTGTCCCATTGCTTGTCTGTGAATGTTAGTCCCAAATCAAGTTCCCACTTGTCTCGAAATTGTGCTGATGGGGTGGCAATATCATTTAGGATAGAGTACATTAGTGAGATTGTTCCCCGTATTTGGCCCTCATCCATGCACGTTCGTTCAAAGATAGTTAAGGGTCTGTTATAGCTAGCCCTAGGCCCTTGGGACAACAAGAAGTGCTTAAATTGGGTCCAGCTCCAGGGATCCAAAGTCTGTGCTCCTACATTTTGAGCCAATGTCTGAAGGTGTGTCCAGTCCCCATTTTCCAACATATGATAGGCTCGTATAGCTGGTCCCACCCTCCAATTTGGGTAACTTTTAGCTGGTAAACCTGGCGGGAAAGCGAGGTTATCCAGAATGGGCAGCAGGGGGGTGGGCCATGGGGATATTTGGGGTAAGATCCTAAACCTGGTGAAAACACTAATGGTGTGGGCAACCATCGAGGCGGCAGGGTCAGAGATTTTCCTGGATTTAGTGGCCCATGGAACATTGCTTAATTTATCCTGTAAGAGCTCCTCCTCCATTCCTACCCATCGTTTATGGTTAGCGTGTCTGTGCCAGTCAATTATGCGGATAAGCACCGCTGCGGTATAATATAGTTTAGGGTTAGGGACGGCCATTCCCCCCAATTCCTTGGGAGCTGTCTGGGTCTGATATTTCAGCCTGGGTTTACGGCCATTCCAGATAAATCTGGAGAAGGCTCGGGTCACCAACTTGAAGAACGAGGATGGGATATAGATAGGAAGGGTCTGGAACAGGTAAAGTAGCCGAGGCATAATCGTCATCTTTATTATACTAGATCTTCCAAACCAGGAAAATTGCTGTTTGTTCCAGTTTTGGAGGTCTTTATTGATTCGTTCTAGCGCCGGGGTAAAATTATTGGAGACTAATTCTCTTGGATCTGGTGTGATATGAACCCCTAGGTATTTCATGTAAATAGGGGGCCATTTAAAGGGAAAGTTACTTTGAATAGTGGACTTAAGCGTTCCTGGTAGGAGGACTCCCATCGCCTCGCTTTTATCATAATTAATTGACATGTTTGAGAGAAGTCCATATTCCCGAAATTCCAGAAGAAGGTTGGGTAAAGAGATATGTGGGTTGGTCATATAAAATAGCATATCATCTGCGTAAGCAGCAACCTTATGTTGGGATCTCGGAAGTTGCACCCCCCCCAATGTCGGGATTGTTGCGTATTGTGCAGAGGAAAGGTTCAAGGGTCAGTGCAAAAATGAGTGGGGAAAGCGGGCATCCCTGACGAGTGCCATTTTGAATGTTAAATGCCTCAGATAGAGTTCCATTAGCTTTAACTTTTGCATTAGGACACGAGTACAGGGCAAGGATTCTTTTGCGCATCATCCCCCCCAGGCCTATGTGCCGCAGTGTCCCCTCGATGAAGTCCCAGTCCACCCTATCAAATGCTTTCTCAGCGTCCGTAGATAGTAGTAAAGTAGGGGTGGACTGGGATCTCACCCAATGCAGCACATTAAGGGTACGGATAGTGTTGTCCCTTGCTTCGCGACCCGGGATAAACCCGACTTGATCTAAATGGACCAGGTTAGGTAGTAAGGGGGCTAGCCTGTTGGCAAGCATTTTGGAGTATAGTTTCAGGTCCACATTGAGGAGGGAGATTGGCCGATAGCTTTGGCATTGGGCCGGATCCTTTCCTTCTTTGTGTATGACAGTGATATGGGATTCGAGCATTTGGGGGGGGAACCAGTGCTGATCTAATGGTTGATCTGTGATTAAGTTACAGGCCCGTAATAAGTGTGGGGAAATTAAGTTCTTGAATTTTTTGTAATATTCTACGGAGTACCCGTCAGGGCCTGGGGCTTTACCTGTGGGCATTTGTGAGAGAGCCACTCCCAGCTCGTCTTCTGTGAAGGGCTCTTCCAGAGCCTCCACGTCTATCTGTGACAGATGGGGCATTTTAGATTCCTTCAGATACTTTTTAATCTTGTCTCGTTTTTCAGCTGTAGAGAGGTTAAGTGACGAGGAGGGGAGATTATATAAATTAGCGTAATATTCCTTAAAGATTCTTGATATGTCCCTGTAATCATGATGCAGAGTCGAAGCCCTGTCCTTGATACAAGAGATGTATCTTGAGGTTTGCTGAGATCTCAAGGCTCTTGCTAACATAGAGCCGCACTTATTACCCCATTCATAAAAAGAGCGACGGCACCTTTCTGCTGCAAATTTGGCCTTATGGAACAATAAGGATTTAAGGCGCTCCCTTGCCGCTGTGAGGTCAGACAGTGTGGGCGTGGACATATCCCCCTTATGTTTGGATTCTAGCTCGCTGATAAGCGATAGAGAATCTGTTATATCTTTTTCTCTTTCTCTCTTGCGGCGGGCTCCTTCGCGGATCAAAATGCCACGCACAAAACATTTATGTGTTTGCCAAATTGTCATAGGGGACATGTCCTCGCTCACGTTTATCTGAAAGAATTCCTCGATTTCGTTCTTAATTTTTTGGTAAATTTGCCTGTCTTGTATCAGGGAGTTGTTTATGCGCCATGTGGGTGGTCTATTTCTAATATCTCCCCAAGATAATTCAATCCAGACTGGGGCATGGTCTGACAAAGTCATGTTACCTATACCGGGGGAGGCAGAGACTGACAATAAGTTATGTGAAATAAACATAGTCTATCCTGGTGTAGGAGCTGTGCGTATGTGAGAAGAAGGTATAATCCTTTTGAGAAGGGTTATGAAGCCGCCAGGCGTCTACCAGCTGCATGTCACGTAGCAACGCTTTACATTTACGGAGTAGTTTATTTGAGAGTGGAGACTTCTGAGAAGAGGAATCTAGTGTAGGTTCCAGCGCCACATTTAGGTCTCCTCCTAGAATTATACTGCCTTCTGCAAAGGTGTTTCATTTGGAGAGGAAGTTTTGAAGAAAAAGAGCTTGCCGAGTGTTAGGTGCATAAAAAGAGCCGATCGTAACCTTTTGGTTGCAAAGTATGCCTTTGATTAAATTAAAGCGCCCTAATTTGTCCCCAAATTCTTCTATAAGCGTAAAGGGTGTATCTTTAGCGATCAAGATCGCAGATCCTTTTGTTTTAGTATCTTGTGGGGTACTATAGAAGGCAGACTTGTAATATCTGCTAAATAGTTTAGGTGGCGAGGGGCCTTTGAAGTGAGTTTCTTGTAAACACACGATAGTGGCTCTTTCTCTGCGACACAGATTCAGCACAGCTGATCTCTTCTCTGGTATATTCAAACCCCTGGCGTTTAAGGAGAGAACCTTAAGTGACTGCTTGAATGTAGAGTAAAAATCCCAGGGACCCCCCAGCCCGCCCAGACCCCCCCACCGTCCGCACACTCGGAAAGAGCAAGTAACAGAAAGAAAAGTAGGAAAAGAGAGAAATACTAAAGATCAAGAATTGCATAAGAACTCGTGTAACAAACCACAGTAATACCATAAGAAGTATGTTTCTACATATCTTCTCAATATTAGGCCCGTAACAGGCCTGCTTATGGATACTAATATCCAGTATTCCCACAAGCCTAAAAGGCTCATGTGGGCGAGGCGGCCAAACGCCCTGGGGTAAGTGAGTCCACACCATAGTTAGGAGTGGAGTCGCCGATCCCGTGTCCCCGCGTGCGCATTTTAAATGCAACAACCTTAATGTGTCCCATTAGGAGAGGAGAACAATTTTAAAGGAATATGAGAGCTTTTAACAGTCTTGAACATAAGAGCGCGAATAGTTACAGTGTAGAGATATTCCAGCAGTGGTCCTGCTTTCGCCATCCCTCTATCTAGGTCATTCTATGGTTTCCTATATCGGGCACCTCCACAACACCCCCCCCATCCCCCCCCGTATGCCTTGGAAGCACAACACTGCTCTGTACTAGGGTGTTTACCAGAGTGAAGCCCATCTCATCCAGAGCTCTTCAAGTTCGCCGCGGCAGAACCCCCCGTCCCCCGCCACCTCCCTCCCCCCCCCAGCAGCTAAAAGCAACCTTCCGAACCCCCCAGGCCAGATATCCCCCACCACATGTGCATAGTCAGACACTTCACATTGCTTATGTTCACACAAATACATTTTCCAATATGCAATAGAGATCTCAAGAACCCGCGAGCGTGGTCGGGTCGGCCAGCAAATATCAAGCATGTGTGGAAGTCACTGGGAGGGGGGCTCGGGACTCCATCATCACAGCAGGGGGGAAAAGCAGGGCGGCCCGGCGACACAGGACCCCACCGCAGCACCGTTTCCAGTATAAATCTTATTTTATTGTGCCGATATTAGCGTGTGGGAGAGAGGGGTCAGGCCGCGGGGGCCACAGCACCAATTAGTGTTCTCAGGGGATCTCTGTAGGCTTCAAATGTCAATACGTCTCAAGATGGCAAAGCCTTTCAGGCCGGTGTTTGTGGTTACTCGTACGTCTCCAGGGGGGGGCTCAGGGGGGAGCCCCGCGGAGCGGGCCCATGCAAATAAGTCTAGGCGAGGGCCATAGGGCGGGCAGGCAGGCAACAAAGTACTCACTTTACTGGCGTCTCGGTCTCCGATTCTTCGGTAGGCGCGATGGGTCAAAGGAGTCTGGATCCCATTCAGAGAGCTCAACCGCGGACATGGAAATGTCCTCAAAGAAGGCCGGGAGCTCACGCGGATGCCGCAGGATGGCGGTTTTGGTTCCTTTCCGCGCCACTAGCTGGAAGGGGAAACCCCAATGGTAGGTGATTCCAGCCTGCTGCAGTGCTTTGACTAGCGGGCGTAGGGCCCAGCGCTGGGCCAGAGTAGATGGGGCTAGGTCTTGATATAGGGAGATTGAGGCGCCCTGCCACTCCACCTGATCTTTGTTACGGGCCGCCGCCATGATCTCCTCTTTTTCCTTGTAGTTATGCAGACGGCAGATGATGTCTCGTGGTGGTTCTTGGTTGGATGGCACAGCCCGCAGGGCTCTATGCGCACGGTCGAACTTGATTCCTTTATCTTCCTTTATCTTCCTGTCTGCCCAGGACTCCATTGAAAATCGAGCAGAGCGCAGGGACAATATCGTCCGCTTGTACCGTTTCCGGCACACCACGGATCCGTATGTTGTTCCTCCTTCCCCTGTTCTGCAGGTCCTCCAGCTGCCACCGGAACGATTGCGAGTTGGCGAGTTGCTTTTCGCTTGCTGCTCTGAGAGAGGCCACCTCTGCTTGCAGCGTGGCGATGTTAGCTTCCGCGGTGGTAACACGGTCAGAGAGGCCTGTAATGTCCGCATGGATCGCCGCTATTTCAGTTTTTGTAGACGTGACGATCCTCTCTGTTTGTTCGTCTAAGTCTTGCTTTGTGGGCAGACTACGGAGGTAGCGCCATATATCTTCCAGATTGCATAGGGCTGAGGGTCCCGCCTTCATAGAGGAAGACGTTGCGGCCTGGTCCGCTGGGTCCACCATCTTGGGTGGCTCAGCAGTAGAGCGAGCTGCTTGAAAATATCGGGTTACTGGCCTCTGCGTAGGGGATGGTGGGCACCTCTTCTTTGCGGGTTGTCTCTCCGCTTTCCTCATGCCCCTTAGGGATCTTTTTGATAAGGTGTTGCTTGTTAGTAAGCTTTCTAAAGCACATCGGGACAGGAGCTCAGCTTCCACGCGACCTCACTCCTCCATGGTCGGCTCCGCCCCCTGCGTTTGCATTTTTAAGAATAAATTATATTTATTCTTTCCCGAGTTTACTTCTTGACTGACATCAGGAAGTGAAAAAATGGAATTGCTCTGCAAAAGCACTTTGCACAAAATCGCTGCGCGCAGTGGAGTACTGGGGAGGGGGGGGGCAACGCCCAAAACATAGAAAATTGCTGCCGTTAACGTTTTTTGTTTTTAGATGTGAACAGAGCTTAAAGGTATTCTGAAGTAGAAATAAACTTATGAAAGAGTGCATTGTATGTGTAGTACAGCTAATGCTGGGAATACACAAGGAGTGTTTTTTTTTTTTTTTTTTTTATGTTTTTGTTTTTGTTGGGATTTTCAACAGATTTACTGCCTGACCGATTTTCTGATCGATTTCCATTCACTTCTATGAGGAAAAAAGCTATCGAAATCGGATTGGACCTGGCAGAAGTTATCTATGGAGCCATCTATCTGCCCAAAAATGTATTGTGTATTCCAAGCATAAGAAATAGAACATTAGTAGCACAAAAATCAGTCTCTTATGCTGGGCATACACGGCTCGTTCTATATTATCAATCGAGCCGCTGATGGCTCGATTGATAATATTCAACCTGTCCGATACCCCGCCAGATCGACTCTGTGCTCGATACCGGCGGGGAGAATAATGGGAGCAAACGAAAGGCTGATCAGCAAGCGCCCGCGGGGACGAGCGGGAATCGAGCCGCTGGCTCGATACCGGGGCATTCTCGAGCCGTGTATGCCCAGCATTAGGCTTTGTTCACATCTGATTTTTATGATTTCTCTGAGCTCTCCAACCAAGCTTGGGTAGCTGTTTTCTGAGGTACTTATACATCAGAGAGACAGTAGCAGGCAGCTTCAGATAAGATTTTTATTGCATGGAAGTTGAAAGGTTCATTAGCCCTGCTCTGTTAGGGCTCAGGCGCACTATGAGCATTTGTGGATTTTATTTTTTTTTTAAAGTGATGGCGATTTTTGAAATCGCCCTAAGGGCCTGTTCACATCTGAAACCGGGAGTGATTTTTTTCCGCGATTATTGCGGAAAAATCACTGGACACTGCGGCGGTTTTGGAGTGATCGCGATTATTGTGCTTTGCACGCTAATCACGATCGCTAATCGTGGAACGCTAATCGCCAGCTAACCGATGCATGCAGCGCGTTTTGCGGTTATCGCTAACCGCAAACGCGGAAGAACACTGCTGATGGCTACAATGTGTAGCAGTTTTTACAAAACTGCTAGCGGTTTGCCCTGAGCGGGAATCGCGCGATTCCCGCTCAGGTGTGAATGGGCCCTAAAAGTGCTGTTAATGCTCGCGGAGGGCGGGCGCAACGTGTTGGAGGGCAGGGATACACCCCGTGAGGTCCTGTGGAGCGCTTCGTTACTGTGGTCTGGTGACCTTCCATGGCAGTGGATAGCGTGCACGCCAACGGCTTCTGAAATCAGCGCAAGTTGGGAGAAGCAACGTTTGTACTGGGGCATCTAACCAGGCGGGTGAGTTTTGGGCAGCAGATGTGCCTGGGTCTACAGGCGAAGAATGCAACTGCAGCGAATATCCATTCAACACCCTGAGGTCTGGTGAGATTAACCATTGTACTCTGATGGTCAGTAAGCACCTTATACTGCAACTGCATCATAGCCTAAGTGCTACCTTCCCCCTGTCACCATGAAGACGCCGGAGTTTGCGTGGTTGCCGGTACCGGTGCAGGGTGATTGTGTGTGTCATATTAGTGTGATGTTTGGAGTGGAGCGCTCCACTGGGGTCTTTTTAATGGTTTTAAAAAATGTTGACTCGCTTTTTTACAAGATCCCTAATAAAGATTGCTTTTTCATTTTTGCATATCCTTTGAGTGATGATGAATTTTTTCATCTTTTTGTTTATGCATCATTTTGTTGTCACTCCTGCCTTGTGCAGTTTATAGGTGCATTATACTGGGTTGAGTTTGTGCAATTTTTACTATTTTCGAAACGCGCTTAATGTACCCTTTTTTTTTTTTTGAGCGTTTTTGCTCAATGGAAGGAGCTTCCTAACGTCAGGAAGTGAAAATCACAACCGCTCATCAAAAGCGCTTAGAAAAGTGCGTACAAAAGTGATTTTTCTAAACTCAAAGCGCAGGGAAAAGTGATTTTAAAAAGCTCAATCGCTCAGAGCTTGCAATAGCCATTTATAATGTGAACAAGGCCTTGCATAATTTAAAATTCAGTGTGGTTTGTAAATTGCAAATATGATAGAATGACGCAATGCTATTTAAAGAAAAAAAAAAGCCATATACCGGAAAATAAAATCATGAGATTCTATTTTTTTTCTTCTCTTTGCTACTAATGGTCTATTGTCTATGCAGAGGTGGTACAGAGGGGAGTGCGACCAAAGGTGGCACAGAGGGAGGGGGACACGGAAGGCACGGGGAACTAAGGTGACACAGACGGGAGGACACTGGAGGTACAGGGGACAGAGATGGCACAGTGTTCCAAATTAAAGTGAACCAGAGATGGTTCGCTGGCGCTTATTTATACTTACAAACACTGGTCCACATGACAGCCCAGGGGCCCCAGGTCTCTCTCACTCGCTGGAGCCCCCAAACCACTATGCGACACCTAGAGGGAAGTGTGGGCAAGCCCTGGACTTTTCACCTCCAGGGAACTCACCCCACCACCTCTAAACTGAATGCCAACTGCAACAAACACAATTGCTAACTTCCAGCTAGAGCAATATCCTGCCTCTATCTGGCCAGCAGATGCCAGTCAGCCAATCAGGTGTACTGTCATACACCCTTTGCCTGCTGTACCAAATCTAGCAGGAATTACATAAATTAGCATTCAGGTGGGAGGCTTTATACTTGCCTGGGGCTTCCTCCAGTCCCATGATCATCGTGGCCTCCCTCGCCACCCTCCTCGGCCCCTCCGCTAAGCCGCTATGACTTCCGGTAATCCGGACAGTTGCAGCCTTCTGCACATGCTCTGCCACAAGCGCACCCCTCTTCACGCTTCCGTCCCCTGGAGCATTTTGCTCCTGCACAATAGTATTGTGCAGGCGGCTCCAGGGGACGGGGGAACGCGTACGGCCGCACATACACAGAAGACCTCGACTGACCGGTGGTGATTAACCGGATTACCGGCGGTCGTATAGCCAGAACGGAGGGGCCAAGGAGGACTGCGAGGGAAGCCACTGTGTTCATGGGGCTGGAGGAAGCCCCAAGTATAAATAAGCTGTAGTGAACCATCTCTGGTACACTTTAAAGGGAAACTTCAGCCTAAACAAACATACTGTCATTAAGTTACATTAGTTATGTTAATTACAATAGATAGGTAATATAATTTTTTACCCACCCGGTTTTAAAAGAACAGGCAAATGTTTGTGATTCATGGGGGCTGCCATCTTTGTCATGGGGGCAGCCATCCTTTTGGTTGAAAGGAGGTGACAAGAAGCATAAGACTCAGTTCCAACTGTCCTGTGTCCTGATAACTCCTCCCAGCTGCATGCGCTAGGCTTTAAATGTCAAATTCAAAATGTAAAAAAAAAAAAAAAAAAATTGCACCAAAACAGCAGAACGAGAACAACATCAGAAATCCTATCATGCTTTGAACAGCATCAGGGGAAAAAAGCCCGGGCAGTTTTTTTCTGTGCAGCTAAAAATGAGGCTTGTATAAGAGAAACAAAGTTCTGATGCTGTGAAACTGTTAAAGAAACACCAGGCCTTTTCAGTGTTGCTGAGTCGATTTTTAGTCTGGAGGTTCACTTTAAGAATGAATTCCAAGTGAAGAGCGACCCTACAGGCTCTATCTTGTTCGTTTACCGGGGACTACTACATCCCTACTCAGCATCACTATAACCTTAAAGCGTACCATGTTACATAGTACTACACATACAAGAAGCACAGAAAGTAGCTGTTACTGCATAAAAAAACCCACTTTGATTACCTTATTTTTAACTGCTAATCTATGAGCACCATGTTAACGTCAATGCTTTTGATCTGTCAGCAGCAATCTGGTTTATCTACCTCCATATACATTCCAGGCCCTTTGTACCTCGTGCCCCAGAACACTTTAGTCCCATCTGTGCTTTGCCTAATGCTGGGGATACACGGTACGTTTCTGTACCGTGTATCGTGCATCTGATCCGGCCAGCTGGTCCGATCACGCTGCTTGACCCCCGCCCGCTCGATCCCCGCCGCGGACAATGGCAGGGAATCGAGCAGCTGATAAGGAGCGCCGGCGGGGACGAGCGGTAATCGATCCGCGCGGACGAGCGGGGACGCAGTGGGAATCGATCCGGCAGCTAATCGGCCGCCGGATCCACCCGTGTATTCCCAGCATTATACTTGTTACTCTTTTGTCCTTTCTGTGATTTGTCTTCTTAAATTGTAGTCCTTTCTGCTTCTCATACTTCATTATGCGTCACACCTTGTTATAAGTTAGTTGTACCTCATACACCCTTCCTCTTCTATAAAGCTTGCCCTTCCCTGCCTGTATGTTCTATGCTACAACACACACTCGTTTTTCTGGATTATTCATAGGCATAGGGTTGCATGCATAGATGTAAAAAAACAAAAAAACCTGTGCTGAGAATGAATTTACAACTTGCAAAATCATGTCAGTCTTCATTCTTTTACCTTTATAGATGAGTAATAGTCTTTGCTTCATGCTCCAAATGACTGCTGCTTGACTGATAAAATTCTATGAAAAAGACTTGTCTGGCATCCTGGGTTTGAAGAATTATGTGCTTTATGCAAAGTATATGTAACTTGGAATTGGAACAGAATTGGCAAGAAGTAGATCTGGTTCGGTACCAAGCAGCATGCAATTTGCATCAATTGTGCATGGATGTCGGAATTAGCATCTCATTGACCTCACTACTCACAATTTGGAACTATGGAATTGGCAAAAAGCATAATGCATTGATCTCCCCATTTTTTCTAGTCGGGTGGCATGAAAAAGTAGCCGTGCGGGGTGCGAGTGGGCAATGCAGAGCCAGCAAAGTAGGAGAATGAGGAGGCAAGCCGATGACAGTAGGGTACTCACCAAAATTAGCCGGGTGGAGCATCCGGTTAAAGGATACTGTACAAAAGCAGCGTGTCTGTACAGAACTTTCCAAAATGGTCACCCTAACTATTAATGATCATTAAAAACAACAGAAATGACGTGTCTAACGAGGTCTTAGTACATCAACTTCTGTGATTGAGGCTGGTGCAATACTGCTCTATTAAATTTTATTGAACTCTGATAGGACTGATTCTGACTAATTTCCCCTTCCAACAGTATTGGGAGTCTGTAATTTCATTCACAAAATAATACTGTAGAGCTTGAGGAAAAAGTCTTTCTCTGTAGGGTACTGTTACTTTTATGTGTATAGTCAGTTTTGTGGTTTCTGTTTCACACTCTGGGGCTGCCCCTTCATCCTATTCTGGTAATTTAAAAAAAGTTTCTTATCTTTTTCTTTCCATACATGCACCGCAAATACTAAAACAGAAAAAGCATGAAAATTACTGAATTCTTCAGTTTAACATAGCCTTTGCACAGATATTGGGCTTGTACCTATTCATCTTATCACATGCTACTAGGTATTAATTAGTCCTATCCTGTTCTGTTTTATCATAGATTCGTGAACGCAGCTATGTTTCTATTTATCGGTAACTATTTAGAACATACAAACAATGTATTGCTTAGTTTTGCATGCAGGAAAGAAACGGACAGCCTGTAAGCATATCTTTGCACCTCTATCTTAACATTAGCTAGTGTTGTAGACTGTAGTTTTCTGCATATGCACACCCGTGGTATGCTTGATTTGATCTTAAATCTCATACTACTTGAGCTAGGTATACATATCAGTTTATCTGGCCAAGTGACTTTGATCGATCACCTGGACATAGTTTGCCTCAGCATATCTGATGAATTAAAGGACAACTGTAGTGAGGAGAATATGGAGGCTGCCAGGGGCATAACTAGAAATCACTGGGCCCCCCTGCAAAACTTTAGATGGGGTCCCTCCCCCACGCTTTCTGCACAGGTAAACTGAGAAGCAATGTTATTCTGCTGGCTAGTGCACACTTGACTGTGTTATGCAGATAAAACAGACAGCCGTGAAGTACTGCATGCATTTTCTCTATCAATTATATTAGCTTCTGTGAGAAAACACACATACAGACACACATGGTATACAGAAAACGGACGAGTGTGCTCCCATCCTCAGCTTATTACACTCACTCTGTCCATCTCTGATAAAGCAGAACTGGCTCTGCAGACTTCTCCAGCATCACTACAGTACACAGTTCTTTGGGAGGGGGCACTGTACACAAGACCCTGCTGCACACTGAATAGGGACTTTCTACAACTCTTTGTCTACAAAACTTTTGTATGATTCCTTATCAGTGGCTGAGCAGATGCAGTCATTAGGACAATTGTGTAGAGAACAGAAAGGTGTTTTTTTTTGTTTGTTTCTCCCCCCTCCCTCCCTCCCTCTCCAAGCTTTTTAGTTGTCACTCATTCAGGACAGGGAAAAGGAACTCTTCCCACCCCCCATGGGGCCCCCTGTGGCTTCTGCCCCCCGCATGGGTCTATTTTTAACACACACACACACACACACACACACACACACACACACACACACACACACACACACACACACACACACACACACACACACACACACACACACACACACACACACACACACACACACACACACACACACACACACACACACACACACACACACACACACACACACACACACACACTTTGAAACAATACCAGTTGCCTGGCAGCTCTGCTGACCTATTTGGCTGCAGTAGTGTCTGAATGACGCTGTCTGAATACAATAATGTCAGAAACACCTGATCTGCATATTCCATAATCCATACATTTCTGCTGAAATGTAATGGAGATCAAGTGTGCAGTTTGTAAAGAACTGATCATTAACCAATCAAGTGGCTTTCCATATTGGGTCGTTATCGACCTGTATATGCCTAGCTTCATGCAATGGTTGATCTTATTCAAGGAAGAGCAGAACTCCGTAAACAGAAATGACTAATCAGTGCAACAAATTAAAATGATTACCGTACATGTCAAATTCCTGATCTACTGTATTTTTTGGGACTATAAGACTAACTTTTTCTCCCCCAAAAGTGGGGAAAAAAAGTCACTGCATCTTATAGTCCAAATTACGAACCTCCAACCCGCCGCAATGTCTGGGGCTCCCTGTACTGTGCCCATGCAAAGGAGGGCACGGGGGGGGGGGGGGGGGACACAAAGGGGCATAGAGGACGACACAAGAGGTACAAAGGGGCCATAATCCACAAGATGCCCCATCACCATAGGTGCACCAGGTTTAGTATATATTTCTTCCCCCCCCCCCCCCTTTTTTTTTTTTTGTCCTCTAAACTTGGGTGCATCAAGAGTGTTTTATAGTCTGAAAAACACAGTAAAACCACATTTGTAGTAAGATCTTTTTGAAGTCAGGATGATTAAATTGAAGTAAAGGAAGTAAAAAAATGTAATGTTACCTTTTTGCTGCAGTTAGCAAGGATTGATTAAGAAAAAAAAATTAAATAAACCCTACTGTACATGAAATGTTGAGTGGGGTTCTTCCCCTTTTTTGGATAGCAAACCTTTTTTTTTTTTTTTTTACTAAACAATGAACAATTTTTGATAAGCAAGGATTCTTTGTAGCTGTTCATAAGCCTGTAAATCAGTTTGATCACTCAGATATAAGTAACAGACGAGGATTTTTACAGTATATCTACAGTAAGATATACTGTATTTAGCTTGTTGTAGCTGTATTCAACATATATATTTTTTCTTTTACACGTGCTATAACCAATGCATTGTCTGTATAGTGCAGCCAGGGTGACATGAAGAGTTATAAACGTATGTACAGTGCAATAAGTAGCTATAAAAGGAGTAGGAGAATAAATACATTTGTTTATCTCATCCGTTTTTCACCTTGGTTTCACTTTAAAAATAGTATCGAATTCCTGTTTTCTGTTTATGAAGTGAATTCTGGAAATACCCCTGTGAAAAATCCACTGGGGAACCAGTGAACCAGTCAACAGCTTATGCTGAAAATAATTATTCTTTGGAGAACGCGCTCAACGCAGGGTAAGGGTCCTTTTCCACTAGCTACAGATTCACAGCATTTCCCCGCATGTGAGCTGCATGGGGAAAAGCTGCCGATCTGTAGCATGGCCTGGCGTCCAGATTGCACTTTAGTGTGAATCTGCACGGCCTGCTGCAGATGTATGCAGCATGCAGCCGAATACTAAGCCCTGCATGGCACAGCTTAGCGATTCGGGCTGCAGCTACGCAGCTGAACGGGTGATGCAGCTGAATCAGAAACTGCGGCAGCTCCCATTGGAAATAAGCCCTAAACTGGAATTTCAAATAACAATTGGGTCTTGGGTGTTATCAGGACATGACAGGATTGGGAATCTTTCCAAATACAGATACCCAATGAAGGCTTTTAGGGCCCATTTCCACTGGGGTGCTGCATCCATTTCCGAATTGGACATTGCTCTTGTGCGAAGTCCCACCCAAGTCGCTATAGCTGTGTGATGGGGATTTGGATGCACGTAAACTGCAGCATGCCGTCCTAATCGGAATGACATGCAATTCAGACGGCAAGCCTGTTGACAGAATAAGCGGCTTTTTCCCTACTCAAATTGCATGTGGAGAAATGCTGCAGGTTTTGCAGATATGGAAACGGGCCTTGTTTTTGCTTCTCAACACTGTCTAGAATAAAAAGTCCAGCTTCAGCTACATTTTTTTTTTGTTTTGGGTAGAAAGGGAACGGTTAGGGCCTCTGTGCAATTGCTAATGCTGTCTATGTTGCCATTCCAGCAGATTTCCCCTCTGTCATACATAAATAGGATCAGATATTGGTGTCGGTTGGACATGTTGCAGAGTGATCAAATCTGCCAGGAATCAAACGGGAAAATCAACGTGTGTGGCTACCTTTGGTCCCTCTACTATTTGTATAGTGCAGGCCACAAGATACAAATTTTGCTTAGTCTCTCGTGACACACAGGCAACAGGAGAACCTCTGCTCCTAAAATGATCACGTGGAAGGTTTAGAACTATTCCTAGAATTAGGCTTTAACCACTTTGTCCACTGCTACAGTATATCTACGTCATCTGGGGCACCCTCCAAGCCACCATGACGTACCGTAGATATACGGACTTACTTGCAGCCCTGCTGTGCACGATTGGGTGGTTTCCTTATAGCCAATTAGTGACACCCCCCCGCAGATGAACGATCACCGCTGTAGCAAACAGCGGTGATCCTTCATCTCTCCCCCTGCGCGCCAGATCGATAAAAAAAAAGCCCCTGCAAGGATAATATCTCACTTTACCTGGTTCCTGCGATCATCCTTCAGCCCCAGCTTCCATTCACCGCGGTGCACGCAGCCCTGTGATGCTGAACATCCGGGTCCCGGCTTAATGACGTCATCAAGCCGGGACCCGGTGTTCAGTATCACAGGGCTGAGTGCAGCATGGTGAATGGAAGCTGGGGCTGAAGGATGATCGCAGGAACCAGGTAAGGTGAGATATTCTGCTTGCAGGGGCATTTTTTTTATCGATCTGGCCACGGAGGGGGCAGAGTAGTAAGGGAGGGCACATCTGGCTACCCATAACGGAGGGTGGGGGTAGTGTTCCAAAAGGGGGAGGTTGAAATGTATTTTGGGGCCCATCAGGGTAACGGGGTGGGGAATTAATAATGGAGGGCACATCTGATGGTCCTGGGGGCCATAACATAACACTGGGGGCACATTTGGCTATAATGGGGAGGGGGCGCTAATCCTGGGGGCACATCTGGCTACAATAGGGAACATTGATCCCGGGGACACATCTTGCTATAATGGTGGACCCTATTCCGGGGGGTGCATCTATCTATATGGGGGGCTAGCAAATACGGGGGACAGATCTGGCTATACTGGGGGGGGGGCTGATATTGGGGGCACATCTGGCTATACTGGGGGGGGCTGATACTGGGGACACGCTTGGCTATCTATCCTTGGGGGACGTAATACTGGTGGCATGTTTGTTATCTACTGTAGCATTTTTTATTTTTTACTAGAATTGGTGAAACCTAAAAGTTAATGCAATTTTTCATTCCCCCCCCTCATTTTTCCCCATTAAAATGCATACAATTTTTTTTTCTTGGGTCAAAATACCCCCACCTATGAAAGTCCAGTATGTCCTGAAAAAAACGATATCTAGATCATTTAGGTGTCGTGAGTAGGGATAAAGTTATGGCTGTTTAAGTAGGGACATGGCTAAAGCATCAAAACTGCTCTGGTCCATAAGGGGAAAAGAAGGTCTGGATGCGAAGTGGTTAAAATTGCTATTTTGAAGAACTGGGCTATACGGCAGAAGTCTTGTATTACTGATGACTTGCTTATTGCCAGGATCATCATCCCTGTCTGACCTTCCTGGTTGTGTGCCCAGTATCCTGGCTTTGTGGTTATGGAGCTGCTTTTCGTCTCCTACATATTTTATTAAATGTCTTGTACAGGAAAGTGATTGTGCCATATATCATAGAATTATCATACTCCTCTCAATTACCATTGTTACTTAGTGGAATAGAAAATGCTGACAAAAGCAAGTTGTAATTGAGTGTTCGACCTGCAGTCTTGGTATGTAGAGGAGACTGGAGCATTGATGTCATCATAGAAGGTTATATGCGTGACTGATTACCTACTTACACAGTGTTGTCATTCATGTACAGTATGTGCCAGTGATTATTGGGCTGCTTCTTTTCTGCTGAAGAGAAGAAAATAGGGCAGTATGTCAGACAGGCTTCTCAAGGGTCAGATCAGCACATTTTTACAGTCACAGAAAGAAAACCTAAAACAAAATTAGACAAAGTGGGAGAAAGATGAGCCACATATGCATCATGTAAAGTGTTTGCACAAATATACTGAGGAATTCAGTAAATGACAGTTTTTGTAATTTATAGGCATGTCGACACTAAAAACTGTCCTTGCTTAATTGTCTGGTGAGGAATGCATACACCAGGAACATAGAAAATATGTGCAATGTCAATCACATGACTTAGATTTGTTTACAAAACAGCCTGGAAAAAGAAGCCACCATAAACTACTATATATATATATATATATATATATATATATATATATATATATATATATATATATATATATATATATATATATATATATATATATATATATATATATATATATATATATAATGCATATAAAAAAAATTCTTCTCATGCTTTTTCTATTGGCCCTTGGAGTGTAGAGAAAGGCACATGACTTCAGTATCCATCTCTGCAGTACAGTAGTTCATTACTGTTTGCATATCTCTGTTGTACCATATGCTAATTTTATGTTTCCTAACAAGCTTAAAGCGGAATATAACCCTGCATTTCAACTTTGCTCTAAAACATTATTTACAGTATATTATATGCAACCAGCATTTTTTTTTTTTTTTTTTTTTTTTTTTTTACTAGACCAGCATTGGAAGGGTTACACAGAGCTTTAAAGTTCCTGGAGAGAACTGCAGGCTCATCCGAAGCTTACATAGATACATTTTGTTTACATAAATGTATCTAAGTGTGGAATGTGACTCACTCTCTCTGACTGAGAAGGAACTGGAGGACAGCCAAAGAGTGTGTAACATTTATCACTTGTTACATTCTATTTAGTTAAATGTATCTATCTGAACTTCTGCATATCTCTCCACGGAACTTTAAACCTCTGTGTTTAACCCTTCCAATGCTGGTCTAGTAAAAAAAAAAAATGCTGGTTGCATATAATATGCTGTAAATAATGTTTTAGAGCAAAGTTGAAATGCACGGTTATATTCCGCTTTAAGATGTGTTCCCTCGTGAGCAGCTGAGGTTATTAGTACACACCACAGTAGACGTTTGTGTCTTGAAGCGATTGTGTTGGAAGAAAATCTGTAAACGTGTCTTCTGACATAATCTGCCTCCATCTCAGCAATCCACCATTTTGGAAAGTGTTCTGGTTTCCTGTAGCATGTGCCAATAATTTGCTTACCGCCTGTCCTTTCCACTTCATAGGAGAGAATGCACTGCCAAATACTGGCAAACTGTTCTTGTTGAAAAACGGTCACCTAAAATGCTTACTAAAGATTTTTTTTTTTTTGGTGACTAAACTGTAATATGCACACATGACTTAAAGGGACACTTAAGTCAAACAAAAAAATGAGTTTTACTCACCTAGGGCTTCCAATAGCCCCCTGCAGCTGTCCGGTGCCCTCGCCGTCTCCCTCCGATGCTCCTGGCCCCGCCGGCAGCCACTTCCTGTTTCGGTGACAGGAGCTGACAGGCTGGGGACGCGAGTGATTCTTCGCGTTCCTGGCCACAATAGCGCCATCTATGCTTCTATAGCATATATCATATACCATATAGCAGCATAGAGGGTGCTAATGTGTCTGGGAACGCGAAGAATCACTCGCGTCCCCAGCCTGTCAGCTCCTGTCACCGAAACAGGAAGTGGCTGCCGGTGGGGCCAGGAGGATCGGAGGGAGACGGTGAGGGCACCGGACAGCTGCAGGGGGCTATTGGAAGCCCTAGGTGAGTAAAACTCATTTTTTTGTTTGACTTAAGTGTCCCTTTAAGATAGCTTGTAGATGTGTAGTTTGCTCAAATAATTCATAGTGGTCTGTTCTTTACAGATTATTTGGATGTGATGAAGGATTATGTACTGAGGTGGCTGTGACTATATAGCCTGCATGGATACAGACCTAGTTGACCTGCTAGACTCAAAGCTGCCACTAAGCATTTTGCGGAATAAAGATTAAAATATCATTTTACTCGTCAGTTGCTTTTGCTGTGTGTTTAATTATTTACAAGATATTATCTGAAAAGGTTACATGTAGTGGCTGTGTATGGTTGTTATGATTATTTCGGTAACTGAAGAGAACAGGAATAAAACTACAGTATTGCATACTGGCACAGGGCAATATTTAATTTACCTATTTTGATTGAATTTTTGCTTTTGAGGTGTCTAGAGTGAATATACGTTCTTGGGTACCTTAGTTCCTGTGTCATGTCTTTTTAGCTTATCAGAAATTTCCAATCCACACCCCTCAGTACAGTGATTCTTCATAAATAACTGCTAACCTGCCAAAAAGGGGAAACAAATACTGTATATTCTGGCCTATAAGACTACTTTTTAACCCTTGAAAATCATCTGAAAAGTCGGGTCGTCTTATACGCCGGGTGTCATTGATGCCGGGTGATACGCCCTAACCTGTTACCGATTCTTTCAGATCTCACTGCTGAGGACTGTAGTGAAGCGGCAATATCTGAGAGGCAGAGAAGGCGGTAAATAGGTGGACCAGAAGGGTGAAAGAGGCGAGTTTTATGGGCACAGTGCAATCTGTTCTTCCATACCTCTCTGATAAACAGGTAGACAAGGAGAGCTGACCAGTCCACTTAGGGAGAGGGAGAGTTGACCAATCCAACCAGTCAATCGCCTGTATACTGTTATATAGTGGGTTTCACATACAGTACAGCAACAGTATCTGATCATACATAGCACCAGTGCATGATTTTTTTTTTTTTTTTTTTTTTTTTTTATTATTTGGTGTGTTTTGGAAGAGGGGTAGTCTTTTATATGGCAAGTATATCCCAAACTCTATATTTTAACTGGAAAAGTTGGGTGGTTGCCTTATATGCCAGAATATACGGTAAGTTGATTCTTATCCAGCCATCAAAAAGCCACAAAACCTTGATCTATCCAAGCCACATGCGTTGCTTGTTTTTTGGTAGATGCATCATTCATTCCTGTTAAGTGTTTCTTTTTGTTTTTTTTTGTGGGATAAGATCAGGTGACTAACTTGACCATTGAGGAATTGCCCACTTCTTTGCTTTAAAGTGAATGGGAACCACATTTAAAAGCTTTCCTGCTCCTCTCCTGGTCCCCTCGTTCCGGTGCTGGTTCGCCCGGTAGCAGTATTTAACTAAACTAGTCAAATACTGCTTTACCCGTCTGAAGGAGGCTTTTGAAGTCTTCAGGGAGCACGAGTGCTCCTGAAAAAGGGCGGCCCTGTACTGCACCTGCGCAAGCATGCTCACGCCTGTGCAGTGTGGAGCCGCACGTCTTCGGTAAGGACACTGCTCCCGAAGACTTCCAAATACCCTTTCGATGGGGGATTGAAATGGGGGGGGGGCGCCAGCACAGGATAGAGAGTACTGAGAGAGGAGACGGAAGGCTCTATAGTATTTGCTTAAATTTATTTTTTTTTTAAATGCGGTTTCCATTCACTTTAAAGAGACTCCGTAACAAAAATTGCATCCTGTTTTTTATCATCCTACAAGTTCCAAAAGCTATTCTAATGTGTTCTGGCTTACTGCAGCACGTTCTACTATCACCATCTCTGTAATAAATCAACTTTTCTCTCTCTTGTCAGACTTGTCAGCCTGTGTCTGGAAGGCTGCCAAGTTCTTCAGTGTTGTGATTCTGAGATGCATCTCCCCCCTACAGGCCCCTCTCTGCACACTGCCTGGGTGTTATTTAGATTATGGCAGGTTCTCTCTGCTCTATTATCTTTTACAAGCTGGATAAATCCTCCTCTGGGCTGGCTGGGCTTTCACATATTGAGGAATTACATACAGGAAGAGCTGTCTGCACTCTGCAGGAAGAAAAAGCCTGATACTTCAGTGGAAGATAGCTGCAGGGGGAAAGAAACACACAAATGATCTCTTGAGATTAAAAAGGAAGGGTGTATACAGCCTGCTTGTGTATGGATGTATTTTCTATGTGTGGACATACTGTACATCAACCTACTTCCTGTTTTGGTGGCCATTTTGTTTGTTTATAAACAAACCTTTTAAAACTGTTTTTAACCACTTTTAATGCGGCGAGGAGCGGCGAAATTGTGACAGAGGGTAATAGGAGATGTCCCCTAACGCACTGGTATGTTTACTTTTGTGCGATTTTAACAATACAGATTCTCTTTAAACTCCTGGGCTGCTTTGTCTGTATGTTTTGGGTCATTGTCCATCTGTATCATGAAACGCCGCCCAATCACTTTGACTGCATTTAGCTGGATTTAAGCAGACAGTATGTCTCTAAACACCTCCATTCATAAGGCTGCTTCGGTCCTGTGTATCATAATCAATAAACAAGTGTCCCAGTGCCACTGGCAGCCATGCATGTTCTGTGTTGTACACATGCTAGGCTAAATTCGGCATAGACAGCTGGTCATTAGCCCTCCTCCCTCCTTTTAACAGAGTGTGTCCCTGAGCTGTAGCCCATTAAAGGGAATGTCCAAGCAAAATAAAAAAAATGAGTTTCACTTACCTGGGGCTTCTACCAGCCCCAGGCAGCCATCCTGTGTCCTCGTAGTCACTCACTGCTGCTCCAGTCCCCCACTGGCAGCTTGCCGACCTCGGAGGTTGGCGGGACGCATTGCGTACATTTTTACGCATTCCCTCTAGCGCAGGAACATTAACACATACATTTTTACGCATTACTGGTTCAATGCGTAAAATTTTTACGCATTGAACCAGTGACGCGTAAAAATGTATGTGTTAATGTTCCTGCACTAGCGGGAATGCGTAAAAATGTATGCAATGCGGAGGTCGGCAAGCTGCCAGTGGGGGACTGGAGCAGCAGTGAGTGATTACGAGGGCACAGGATGGCTGCATGGGGCTGGTAGAAGCCCCAGGTAAGTGAAACTCATTTTTTTAATTTGCTTGAACCTTCCCTTTAGGCTGGTTTCACAGTGGGGCGTTACAGGCGCACGTTAAAGCAGCCTGTAACGCACCCCACCGCACAGCAATGAAAAATCAATGGGCTGTTCACAGTGCCCACGTTACGTTACATTGTAACGCAGCTCGTCCTGATAACGTACTGCATGCAGTACTTTACACGCGGCGAAGCCATGTTAGACTGTTTGCACATGCTCAGTACGGGTGGTTTTTTTTATTTTGGGGGCGGAGAGGAGGCGGGGAGAGGCCGCTACATAGCCAGGCACATGGCTACTTAATATTCACTGCACTTGCAGTGTTTCTTCTTGGAGCGGCCGCTGATTGGCTGGCGGGACCACATGATGCGGAGAGCTCCACTCACGTGGTCTCCGCGGTGCCTCCGACAGAGCAGGCGCACCAAGAGCTGCTTGTAACGCGGCTCTTGGTAGCGTCCTGCTCCAACACCACCAGGCGTTGCGTTAGGGGCACGTTATGCGACCTTAACGTCCCCTAAAACGCAACGTCCTGGTGTGAAACCAGTCTTAAAGGGAACCTAAACTCAGAAGGATGTGGATTTTTCCTTTTAAAACAATGCCAGTTGCCTGACTCTCCTGCTGATCCTGCTGTGTGTCTAATACTTTTAGCCACAGCCCCTCAACAAGCATGCAGATCAGGTGCTCTGACTGAAGTCAGACTGGATTAGCTGCATGCTTGTTTCAGGTGTGTGATTCAGCCACTACTGGAGTCAAAGAGATCAGCAGGACTGCCAGGCAACCGGTATTGTTTAAAAGGAAACATCCATATGCCTCTCAGTTTAGGTTCCCTTTAAGAAAGCCATAAACTGAAGTCTCCTACAAAACCTATACTGAACTCTGCTGAGGCAGCCATTCTGTGTTGGCCGAGAAGTTTTGTACAGGTGTTCCTGAGGCATGCTATATCTATAAGTGGCAACAGTTTCCTTATTCTGACCACCAGAAGTCTCGACTGAAGTCTGAAAGTGCAAGAGGTGCTCTCACTCTGTGTACACTAGTGTTCCCCAACCCTGCCCTCAAGGCCCACTAACCGTGCATGTTTTGTGGAAATCCACACAGATAGTTAATCAGCTCTACTGAGACACTAATTACCCCACCTGTGCATGTTTATGGATTCCTGCAAAACATCCTGGCCCGAATGCAATTCCCTTTTTCACCTGAGTTTCCTCCTAGGTGATAATTTTAAACTTGTCAATAAAATGCCTTTTAACCACTTGCCGACCGCACGCTTATACCGTGCGTCGGCAAAGTGGCAGCTGCAGGACCAGCGACGCAGTACTGCGTCGCCAGCTGCAGGCTGATTAATCAGGAAGCAGCCGCTCGCGCGAGCGGCTGCTTCCTGTCAATTCACGGCGGGGGGCTCCGTGAATAGCCTGCGGGGCAGATCGGCGATCCCCGGCCAATCAGCGGCCGGGGATCGCCGCCATGTGACAGGGGACGTCCTGTCACTGCACTGGCTGCACAGGACGGATAGCGTCCTGTGCAGCCCGGATCACCGGGGGGAGAGGGAGGGGGGTGAATGTCGCAGCGGAGGGGGGGCTTTGAGGTGCCCCCCCCCCCCCCCGCAACTAGCCTGCACGCAGGAGCGATCAGACCCCCCCTGCACATCATCCCCATAGGGGGGAAAAAAGGGGGGCGATCTGATCGCTCTGCGTGCCCGCTGATCTGTGCTGGGGGCTGCAGAGCCCACCCAGCACAGATCACAACAAACAGCGCTGGTCCTTAAGGGGGGTAAAGGGTGGGTCCTCAAGTGGTTAAGCCACCAGAAAGCAAGAAAATACTCAAAATAATATTGATAGTACTTTTTCACCTACTTCTTGGTATTATTTTAGTTGAAAAGTGCTGGAAAGTTATTTTAAATCGAAAATGAAAAATTATCTCCTAGGAGAAAACTCAGGTGAAAAAGTGAATTGCATATGGCCCCTGTGTCTCTTAGGGCTCGTTTCCACCATAGCGAATCCGCATGCGGCGCCGACATGCGGATTCGCTTGGTACATTGAAGTGGCCGGGGCTGTTTCCATATGTGCGGGAGCGATTTGGCGGCGGGCCAAATCTGCACGACGGGACCCACAGAATTCGCCTGCGTCGGGAATCCATGCGAATCGCCGCTAATGTATTTAATAGGAAAAACGCATGCGTTTTTTACATGCGTTTTTACCCGCGATTCGCGTGCGATTTCGCACCTTTTTCAATGTTATTTTGCCCTGGCAGAGTCATGGTTAATTTCACATGGCACCCTGCCATGCGAAATCGCGGGTAAAAACGCATGCGGAAACGCATCCGCATGCGTTTTTACAAGCGTCGGGATGCCGGCAAAATCGCGTCGCAACAGTGGAAACGGGCCCTCATACTTTCAGCCACAGCCCCTGAATAAGCATGCAGATCAGGTGCTCTGACTGAAGTCAGACTGGATTAGCTGCATGCTTGTTTCAGGATTGTGATTCAGCCACTTCTGCAGCCAAAGAGATCAGCAGGACAGCCAAGCAACTGGTATTGTTTAAAAGGAAACATCCATATCCCTCTCAGTTTAGGTTCCCTTTAAAGCATCTTATATTTTGGGCTGAAGGCAATTTTTCCAAAAATACTTAAACAGGACATCAAATAAAATTACTGAAATGCTAAGGAATGTGTACTGGAACATAATTCCAAAAATAAACTGGACACACTTAACCACTTAACGACCGCCCACTGCACAGGGGCGGCCGGAAAGTGGATCCCGCAAGGACCGCCGCATGCACAGAGGCGGCGGTCCTCGTACTGGCATGGGCGGAGCGATCTCGTCATCCGTGACGCGATCCTCCGCCGGGGATCGATGGCCGGGGATTTAGCCTCCAGTTCGCCGGCCACTTAGCAGCGCCGGCGGGCGGAGGAATATACGTCCGCATAATTAAAGCGTATAATAGGCTTTGCAATGTATACAAAGCCTATTATACAGGCTGCCTCCTGCCCTGGTGGTCCCAGTGTCTGAGGGACCACCAGGGCAGGCTGCAGCCACCCTAGTCTGCACGAAATCACACTGATCTCCCGCCCCCTGACCGCCCACAGCACCCCTCAGACCCCTGTTTTCACTCCCTGTCACTATCTGTCGACACTATATTTTTTTTTTATTCCCTAAACTGCCCCCCTGCTCCCTCCTGATCACCCCACCCCTCAGATTCTCCCCAGACCCCCCCCCCCTGTGTACTGTATGCCTCTATCCCCCCTGTAATAACCCACTGATCACCTGTCAATCACCCCCTGTCACTGCCACCCATCAACCTGCCCCTTGCGGGCAATCTGATCACCCACCCACACCAATAGATCGCCCGCAGATCCGACGTCAGATCACCTCCCAAGTGCTTTGTTTACATCTGTTCTCTACCCTAAACACCCACTAATTACCCATCAATCACCCCCTGTCACTGCTACCCATCAGATTAGACCCCTATCTGCCCCTAGGGCACCAATCACCCGCCCACACCCTCAGAACGCCCTCAGACCCCAGCCCTGATCACAAGACAAGACAAATAACATTTATATTGAGTCCGCAAGGAGAAAAGCGCAATATAAATGTTATTTGTCTTGTCTTGTCTATATTGCGCTTTTCTCCTTGCGGACTCAAAGCGTCAGAGCAGAGCAGCAGCCACTAGGGCGCGCTTTATTGGCAGTAGCAGTGTAAGGGAGACTTGCCAAAGGTCTCCTACTGAATTAGTGCTGGCTTACTGAACAGGCAGAGCCGAGATTCGAACCCTGGTCTCCTGTGTCAGAGGCAGAGCCCTTAACCATTACACCTTCACCATCAGCATTGCTTACATCTATTCCCCCCTCTAATCACACCTTGAGACACCCATCAATCCCCTTCTGTCACCCCCTAGCACACCTACCCATCAGATCAGGCCCTAATTTGCCCCGTGTGGGCTCCTGATCACTCGGCCAAACCCTCAGATCCCCTTCCCATCACCTCCCCAGTGCATTGATAGCATCTATGTTCCACTCTAACCACCCCCTGAGACACCCATCAATCACCTCCTGTCACCCCCCCCCCCCCTCCCCTAGCACTCCTATCTATCAGATCAGGCCTAATACAACCTGTCATCTAAAAGGCCACCCTGCTTATGACCGGTTCCACAAAATTCGCCCCCTCATAGACCACCTGTCATCAAAATTTGCAGATGCTTATACCCCTGAACAGTCATTTTGAGACATTTGGTTTCCAGACTACTCACGGTTTTGGGCCCATAAAATGCCAGGGTGGTATAGGAACCCTACAAGTGACCCCATTTTAGAAAAAGACACCCCAAGGTATTCTGTTAGGTGTATGACGAGTTCATAGAAGATTTTATTTTTGGTCAAAAGTTAGCGGAAATTGATTTTTATTGTTTCTTTTCACAAAGTGTCATTTTTCACTAACTTGTGATAAAAAATTAAAATCTTTTATGAACTCGCCATACACCTAACGGAATACCTTGGGGTGTCTTCTTTCTAAAATGGGGTCACTTGTGGGGTTCCTATACTGCCCTGGCATTTTAGGGGCCCTAAACCATGAGGAGTAGTCTAGAAAAGAAATGCCTCAAAATGACCTGTGAATAGGACGTTGGGCCCCTTAGCACACCTAGGCTGCAAAAAAGTGTCACACATGTGGTATCGCCGTACTCAGAAGAAGTAGTATAATGTGTTTTGTGGTGTATTTTTACACATACCCATGCTGGGTGGGAGAAATCTCTCTGTAAATGGACAATTGTGTGTAAAAAAAAATCAAACAATTGTCATTTACAGAGATATTTCTCCCACCCAGCATGGGTATGTGTAAAAATACACCCCAAAACACATTATACTACTCCTCCTGAGTACGGCGGTACCACATGTGTGAAACTTTTTTACACCCTAAGTGCGCTAAGGGGCCCAAAGTCCAATGAGTACCTTTAGGATTTCACAGGTCATTTTGCGACATTTGGTTTCAAGACTACTCCTCACGGTTTAGGGCCCCTAAAATGCCAGGGCAGTATAGGAACCCCACAAATGACCCCATTCTAGAAAGAAGACACCCCAAGGTATTCAGTTAGGTGTATGGCGAGTTCATAGAAGATTTTAATTTTTTGTCACAAATTAGCGGAAAAGGACACTTTGTGAAAAAAAACTTCAAATCAATTTCCGCTAACGTGACAAAAAATAAAATCTTCTATGAACTCACCATACTCCTAATGGAATACCTTGGGGTGTCTTCTTTCTAAAATGGGGTCATTAGTGGGGTTCCTATACTGCCCTGGCATTTTAGGGGCCCTAAACCGTGAGGAGTAGTCTTGAAACAAAAATGACCTGTGAAATCCTAAAGGTACTCATTGGACTTTGGGACCCTTAGCGCAGTTGGGGTGCAAAAAAAGTTCCACATGTGGTATCGCCGTACTCAGGAGAAGTAGTATAATGTGTTTTGGGTGTATTTTTACACATACTCATGCTGAGTGGGAGAAATATCTCTGTAAATGGACAATTGTGTGTAAAAAAAATCAAACAATTGTCATTTACAGAGATATTTCTCCCAACCAGCATGGGTATGTGTAAAAATACACCCGAAAACACATTTATACTACTTCTGAGTACGGCAATACCACATGTGTGGCACTTTTTTGCAGCCTAACTGCGCTAAGGGTCCCAAAGTCCAATGAGCACCTTTAGGCTATACAGGGGTGCTTACAAATTAGCACCCCCCCAAAATGCGAGGACAGTAAACACACCACACAAATGACCCCATTTTGGAAAGTAGACACTTCAAGGTATTCAGAGAGGGGCATGGTGAGTCTGTGGCAGATTTCATTTTTTGTTTTTGTTTTGTCACAAGTTAGCAGAAATGGAAACTTTTTTTTTGTTTTTTTCTTGTCACAAACTGTCATTTTCCACTAACTTGTGACAAAAAATAATATCTTCTATGAACTCACTATGCCTCTCAGTGAATACTTTGGAATGTCTTCTTTCCAAAATGGGGTGATTTGGGGGGTATTTATACTATCCTGGAATTCTAGCCCCCCATGAAACATGACAGGTGGTCAGAAAAGTCAGAGATGCTTGAAAATGGGAAAATTTACTTTTTGCACCATAGTTTGTAAACGCTACAACTCTTACCCAAACCAATAAATATAGGCTGAATGTTTTTTTTTTTTTTAATCAAAAACATGTTTGTCCACATTTTTTGTGCTGCATGTATACAGAAATTTTACTTTTATTTGAAAAATGTCACCACAGAAAGTTAAATCTTTTTTTTGACAAAATTCATATCTTTTTTGATGAATATAATAAAAAGTAAAAATCGCAGCAGCAATCAAATAGCACCAAAAGAAAGTTTTATTAGTGATAAGAAAAGGAGGTAAAATTCATTTAGGTGGTAGGTTGTATGAGCGAGCAATAAACCGTGAAAGCTGCAGTGGTCTGAATGGAAAAAAAAGGTCTGGTCCTTAAAGGGGGTAAACCCTACGGTCCTCAAGTGGTTAAGTGGGAAAACAGTAGAGAAATTTGCATCTCATGGAATCTAAATAGTTTAAAACAAAAAACAAAACAAAAAAAAATCCTGTTCCTTGCGTTTGTCTTGTTGATTTAGACTGCTTTCACAGTGTGACGTTAAAGTCCCACGTTACAGCAGCCTGTAACGCAGCCTAACTCAGGGCCGGTTCACACGGACGCTTGGCGGCGTCTACCGTCAAGCGTTCGGGACCCATCGGCTAAACTCTCCCATTCAAGTGAAATAGGAGCGTTTAGCATTGCGCGGTTACCGTCGATTACCATCGATTGCATAAATGCGGCATTCTGATCCCGATTTAACGCATCGTTTCGGCCGTCCCTAGAAGCCGCATGCAACGTCCAGGGACGGCTAGCCGGCGCGGCTTCATGTCCCCCTGCGGGGACGAGAAACGCCGATGGTGACGATCTCCGTACTGCCGCCACCGAACGAGATGTCACAGGACGACGCAACTTCCTGGCCGCCCCAACGCTGCCTGCCGCCCGTGTTAACCGGCCCTCACAGTAATGAAAAATCCATGTGCTGTTTACAGTACCCACGTTGCGTTACATTGTAACGCTACACGTTGAATGAAAGTGGAAAGTGCAGCATGCTGTGCGTTATAGTGGGCTTTAGCTGCGTTAGACTGCTTGCACATGCTCAGTGACTAGCCACATGGCTAATTAATATTCACTGCACTGTGGTGACGTAACCTGGACTCCTGGTGTTGTCCGAATCATGAATGAATGGTTCATTTGATCCGGATCTTTTTGTGAGTCGAATCATCCGGATCATCACAATGAACGATTCGGTTCACAGTGGATGTCTGTCTGGAAGAAACAAGAACATACAGAATGTACAGTGCAGGGAAAGTCGTGTCCTGCTAGTCATGTCACCCCCAGTCTGCTTCCCTAGTAAAATGATTAAGTTCAAAGATCCGGATCTTTTCAATGATCCGATTGGAATCATCTGAATCCTTGAAAAGATCCAGACTTCCCATCACTATCCTGGAGCTGCTGTTCTATCAGTATAGATAGAAAGAAAACAGCTCACCAAGAGCTGCATAACGCAGCTCAATCTGACATCCAACTTCAACACCATCATGCGTTGCGTTAGGGGCACGTTATGGATAACGCACGCGTAATGGGTATGAACTGCAATGGAGACTGGACAAAGACTAATACAAAGCCCGCAAGCAGGGAGTTAGAATGAAGAACGCTATCAATTACAATGAAGTACTGTGAACAGCCCAATAGAATTGTATGGGCAGTATGCAGAATTATTCTGCAACGGAACTGACCCCTGTGAACCGGGCCTAAAGATGCTGATGCTATAAATTTGGACTGTCACTGGGCTTGAGTTTGTCCAACTTCATTATTTCAAATAACCTTGTAGTGGTTCCATGTTATAGCATGTAACAAGTGTGTAATAAAAGCCCAAATGCTTACTTGGAATTTAATTTATCCTCTTTCATGAAGCTAAACCAATATTGCAGCTCAATTCAACTCACTTGCTGCTTACCCTCCCTTACCATGACTCATGTGGTGCTTCTGTAGCAGAACTGACAGCATGAGTCATCATGTGAGAGGCAGCAGCAGTTAGGGTAGCTTGAGCCATTTTAAGACTATCCCTATCGTAAAATTTTCAGTGAACTTTTGAAGTGTCTGCATAAAGGGAAGAAGAGATTAACAGGCTGAGAATAAACAACTGCTTTCATTAAACTTTATAATTTCAGTAAGGAACTGTGAATTCTAATATAGGAACTTGTAGTTTCACTTTAATGTGTGAATCCACCACCCTGGAAAAATGTTCAGCACTAGGCAGATAAAGCACTATATTTACTCCCTAGCAAAACCAGGCAGGGAGACTGAGGGCTTGTTCACACCTAGGGCATTCTCTATTTTTTTAAGCGTCCTGGCGATTTGCAAAATCTCCCTGAGAACGCTTTTGCAATGATTCCCTATGAGAGTCTCATAGCGAGTGGTTTGTTTCTGATCTGCTCAGCAAAGCGCTGTCAGTACCATTTTTAGAGCAATTTTGCTACAATGTAAGGTATAGGAAAAACTCTCACAAAATCGCTTTGTGCGGCTATTGCGTTTGCACTATGATGAATAAATATTGTATTTATTAATTTCAGGGTCAAAGAGTTCACTTCTTCATTTGCGTCAGGAGGTGAAAAAACAAATCGCTCTGCAAAAGTGCTTTGAAAAGCGCTTTTCACAAAATCTAAGCACACAGGTAAATGCCGGGAGGAGAAAAAAAACACACAAAAAAATTGAAAACCACTGGCGTCACCGATTTCGATTTTTTTAGATGTGAACAAAGCCTCAAATGTCCCTCTTTGAAACCATTAGTATACCTTTTTCACATGCAGTCTGATGTATACTTTGTTATATTCTCGTCAGCATCAAGCATCCTCTGGTCTCAGATATAACTATTATGTTAGCCTGGGGAAAAGACCTTCAAACAAAACTTGAAAGGATAACTGAACTGAGAAGAATATGGTGACTGCCATATTTATTTCCTTTTAAACAATACCAGTTACCTGGCAGCCCTGCTGATCTATTTGACTGCAGTTGTGTCTGAATAACACCAGAAACAAGCATGCAGCTAATATTGGCAATAATGTCAGAATACACCTGATCTCCATTTGGTTGTTCAGGATCTTTGGCTAAAAGTATTAGGAACAGAGGATCAGCAGGATAGCCAGGCAACTGGTATTGCTTAAGGCGCGTACACACGCCATACTGTAGCGAACAACTGGTCCGTCAGACCCTCCCGTGGGAGGGCGTTCTGCTGACAGTAAAATGCATGTACACGCTGTCGCAGCGGATCTGTCTTACCAGTCTGCTGACAACGTGTACACACGTGCTACTGTCGGCAGAACGTCCGCCCAGCAGGAGGAAGGTCTGATGGACCCATCATTTGCTACAGTATAACTGAAAATGGGAATACACGGTTCGTTTTTTAGGTGATTAGATGGTTCGATAGATAATTTCCGACATCTGATCTCCCTTTCAATTCTTTCGCGCTCAATTTCTGATAGAAATTGGAAAGTGAATTGGAAAGTGAATGGAAAAAGATAAGAAAAATGAGCAGAAGATAAGAGAATCAACTGCATAATCGAGCGGCAAAAACGATTGACTAATGCACGGCAGAAACGAACCGTGTATTCCCAACATAACCGATTTTTCTGTTAGATTTTTCTAACAGAAAATTGTATGATGTTTACTAGGCATTAAAGTGTGTGTGTGTGTATGTATGTATGTATGTATGTGTGTGTGTGTGTGTGTGTGTGTGTGTGTGTGTGTGTGTGTGTGTGTGTGTATATATGTATATATGTATATATATATATATATATATATATATATATATATATATATATATATATATATATATATATATATATATATATATATATATATATATATATATATATATATATATATATTATATATATTTGGTCAATTTCAGCACGTTATCAAAAGATAGTATACCACTTAGTTATCTGGAGCTTTGCCTGAGAGTATCGCAGAGGGCTGCTTTGGTTCAGGGCTCATTTCCACTATAGCGAATTCGCATGCGTTTTTCGCATGAAAATTCGCATAGCAATACAAGTGAATGGGACTGTTTCCACTTGTCAGGATTCCTTTGCGTTTTTCTGTGCAGAAAAAATTCGCATGGCAGAGCCATCAGAATTCGCATACCGCATACCGCTATGCGAATCGCATACAATGTATTTAATAGGAAATTCGCATGAGGTTTGGGCATGCGAATTTTCATGCAAATTTTCGTGCGAATTCGCATACAAACAATGGAACAGCACACCTGCACTGCCATGGTTAAATTCGCATACATCGTCATCCATGCGAATTCGCATGAAAATTCGTATAGACCCGCATGCGAAATTCGCATCCGCATGCGAATTTTTACCGCGGCGATTCGCACCGCACAAGTGGAAATGCAGCCTTAGACAAGGTTATGTAAAGTGGATCCCACCAGATCACCCCTCTTTTTTTCATAATGTACCACATTTGGTGATCTTCCCTGTAGTTTTGGGCCAGAATTAAGAATCTAATAGCACAGGCACTACACATTACTCTACTTATAGACCCTAAGGCTGGTTTCACAGTGGGACGTTGCGTTTTAGGGGACGTTATGGTCGCATAACGTGCCCCTAACGCAACGCCTGGTGGTGTTGGAGCAGGACGCTACCAAGAGCCGCGTTACAAGCAGCTCTTGGTGCGCCTGCTCTGTCGGAGGCACTGCGGAGACCACGTGAGCGGAGCTCTCCGCATCACGTGGTCACGCCAGCCAATCCGCGGCCGCTCCAGGATGTAAACACTGCAAGTGCAGTGAATAATAAGTAGCCATGTGCCTGGCTACGTAGCGGCCTCTCCCCGCCCCCTCTCCGCCCATAAAATGAAAAAAAAAAACCTACTGAGCATGTGCAAACTGTCTACTGCATGCAGTACGTTATGTAGACGTGCTGCGTTACAACGTAACGCAACGTGGGCACTGTGAACAGCCCATTGATTTTTCATTGCTGTGCGTTGGGGTGCGTTACAGGCTGCTCTAACGTGCGCCTGTAACGTCCCACTGTGAAACCAGCCTAAGAGTGGTAGTAAAACCAGATAACAGCTGGTTGAATATGTCATAGCTGCCACTATGGTTGACTTTTAAAGCAGGTCTTGACGTATAGCTCTACTTGAAGATACTGCTGAGGGATGTGTAAAGCACAGCAGTACAAAAAGAATATATAACGCATGTATGTATTTTGAATACAGAACTGATCTATTTAGTTTTGGAACCATGAAAAATACAAGGACATTACTGTTGCTTGACAACCGCAGATATTCTTGGATACATAATGAGAACTAACCTAGTTTACAGCAATAGAAGAAAAAGACTGAGTCTCTATCTGGATAAATGCAATTATAGCACTATTTTATTGCACCATAGTGACAAAACAACACGACGTTTCGGGTAGAGACCAAGTCTTTCCTTTAGGCTAGGTTTCCATTTGTGCGGCGGCATGCGTCTTGAGAGACGCGATGCCGGCACAGCTGTTGCCTCTCGCAGCCGAATCCCTCTAGCCGTGCTATGCACGGCTATGGGATTCGGACAGCTACGGACGAAATTATGCTGCAGGGCCTCAGATTTTTCCTCGGCCACGAATTCGGATGGCTCTCATAGACTTCTATAGGCTGCTGAAATCCATCCGAATTCGTGGGCGGGGAATCGGCCTGGATTCGCAGCAGTGGAAACCCGGCCTTATTGCTGTGGATTGTTGCACCTTGAGGGATCCGGGTGTGGACTGGTTAACTCCCTGGCTTTACATATTATAACAGTTGAGCTTCTAGGACTGCTTCTTTTTTCTTTGAACTAACCTAGTTTACCCATTGTGGCAGAACTACAGTATTTTATTACGTATAGTACGTGCTACATAAAATAATGCCTTGAGATCACAAAAGACTCAGCTCCTGAACATATTTAACTCCCCTGTCTCTAGTACAACTTGAGAAACCACCTGATTAATCTAGTAATTTATAGCAATGTTGTTGATTGCATAGGTACACGTCCATTTAATAAATAGCTGATTAATTTGGCAAATGATCATTTTCTCCCTGTTCTGAAATGAACTAAAGTGTAGCAATCATTTTGCCACCTTGCAAAACTCAATCTTTCAGATTTCAGTAGAGATCTTAATCGAAAATCAATTGAGCTGTTGCACTCGATAACTTTGTAAAAAGCTATTGAAACGTCTGTCCCTCACTACGGAAGTCCATGATCACCATCCTCTTCTAAAACAGCATGAGATGTGGAAATGTCTTTGTGATGCGAACTCATGCATAGCATGATTGCAGAAATGTTCCTGTACACTAAAGCCCCATACACACGCTAGATTAAAGTCCTTGAACCACTTATTCTGGATCATATTTTGTAAAAAAAAAATAAAAAAAAAAATTGCCTATCGCTATACTAAGAAGTTTCCCTTTCAGCAAAAATCTACATGTACACCTGATTAGGGTTGTGGCGGTATACCTGTATGACCTGATCGAATCTGATGGAAATCTAGAGCATTATTTCAATTCATTTGCGGCAAATTTTGTTAGAAATTACAATTGGACAGTGTTGTACTGTATTGAACTGTGCAGTGCTGCTGTTTTGATAGTTTTTCAATTGATTTTATGGGGGGGAGGTTTGGGGTTTTTGGTAAGAGTGCTATTGCCAGTAAGAATGTCCAATGTTCAGTGACACTTTGTAAAATTTATCTATCTTTTAATCCACCTTCATTGAGATGAATGGAGGCAATCTATAAAGTTCAGATACAGTTTTTCCTCTGTCTGTGTACTGTAGTGTTTGGAATGCTTAATGCCTGCTCTCTAATCATTTTTAACTGCTTATCACACATCAAGAAAACAGTAGCTGTGTTTGTTAAATTCCCATGAGAACTTTTTTTCCCCTCCCTTGCCTTGCTCAGGATCTCCCACATGTGAGCCTGGGGGCAGAATTCTTATTACACAAGAGAATTCAGAGTAGCAGGGTGCGTCCTTGCAATGTATAGACCTCAACTCAAGGAACTGGATTGGCTTATGTTTCTTCTCAAGTGGAACTTCATGTCAATAGAGCCAGCCTAGTGTGTAGCTAAAAGCAAAATGTCACACTTCCTGTGCAACAGATTTACTTTAGAACTATGTGTAGAATGGTGTTAGTTTCCTTCTTTACCCATATCTGAAAATTTCTTAGAATAAGGGATAAATATGGGTCGCCTCTCAGAGGGATATGGGTAAAGATCTAGGTAATTTTAAGGCCTCTTTCAGACAGACAACTGAACTACAGGCTTGCAGAGTAGTTCAGCGTCCTCTCTACCGCACCCGCGAGTGGAATTTGGGTGCCATTTAAATGCAGCCGAATAGCAACAGTTTTAACACCACACGCTTGACACGTGGTGGCGTAACCTGGCGGCACGGGACCATAACATGTTGTGCCTGAGCACTGCTACAGCTGAGCTCAGATGTGACTATAGGAGAGACGTCTGTCCAGGGCCAATACCGAGCACTAGCAGGCACTCGGCCTTTCGTATAGAAACGCTTACGGTATTTTCCACCGTATAAGAAGCTCCAGAATATATGAAGCACCCAGGTTTAGAGGCACCCGGCTGGTGCAGGAGAGCAGCTTGCAGGCGGTGAATTCACCGCCTGTCAGCTGCCTGCCTGAAAGAGGCTTTAGGAGCTTCTGCTACCTTCCATAACTTGTGTTTGCTTGTAGAAAGTTTCTTGGCCTGCAGTAAAAAAAACAAAAAACAAAACCATAATCCGTGAATCATGTGATGGTAAGGCCATATAGCAGGGGTCTCAAACTCGCGGCCTGCGGGCCATTTGCGGCCCTCGATACTATATTTTGTGGCTCGCGCCGGCAAAAGCTTCCTTATAGTTCGCTTCAGTGCTCCCAAGTAATCCGCCGCATCCCCGCCGCTAAACGAGGGCTGCAGAGCCCCCAAATCGCCTGGGGGGCAATGCGCCGGCATTTCCTGGAAGGGACAGAGTTTTCAGCTTCAGCTCTGCCCCTCCTGACGTCAATTGCGGAGCATCGCCGCCTCTGCCCGCCCCTCTCACTCTTCCTTCACAGAGAGGGGCGGGGAGAGGCGGCGATGCGCCACAATTGACGTCAAGAGGGGCAGAGCTGAAGCTGAAAGCTCTGCCCCTTCCAGGAAATGCCGGCGAATTGCCCTCTGGGCGATTCTGCAGCCCTCGTTTTGCGGCGGGGACTCGGCGGATTACTTGTAATGGGAGCACTGAAGCGAACTATAAGGTAAAATAGGCAAAATAGTTCGCTTTAGTGTGAATTTGATTTTGAAATAAAAATCAATGCAAGGGACGGGGGGGAGTCGGGGCGGGAGCTGCTGATTGAATTTTTTTGTGAAATCTCTTATGCGGCCCAGACTCATCCTGACTTTGCCTCCTGCGGCCCCCAGGCAAATTGAGTTTGAGACCCCTGCCATATAGTAATAGCAAGAAAGGAGAAAACTACAAACATTCACAGGTGAGGAGGTAAGAATTGTCTCAGCAGTGCTGATTAACTACCTCTGTGAATTTCCACCAAAAAATGTACTGTTCGAGGTACTTGAGGATATGGTTGGGCAGCTAAAGTGCGGCATCAGCCTCGGACCGTTCACAATGAGTAGAATTCGTGTGCAAAATGCAGAATCAGACTTGCAGAAAATTTTCTGCATGTGGAATGTAAATGGATAAACATGGGCACTGCATAAGTTGCATCAGGAGCTTTCTCTGCAGTTGCTTTATCTCTCCAGTGTGCAAATCTTATATTGTATGCAATTCAGTGTACTGAGGAGTGCAAGGATTTGTTCATTGTGGGGATCAAGCAATCCCTGATTAAGAAACCTGGCTGGAACAACCTCTTAAAACGAGTGGGGTGTTTGACACCATTTGCCACCAGCACAGAATACAGTTCTGTTTTATCATCTTCACCCAGATGATTTAAAGAGAGCCCGGGGTGGACTCAAAAGATGGGAAAAAAAAAAAAGTAGGCTACCTGATCCGCGGGGCCGTGCAGATCAGGTAGCCGCAAAAACCACCACAATGGCTCACTTTCATGACCTTTAGGTCACGACCCTGCACTGAGAGACTGTGTGTCTCTCATAGTGTGCAGGGAGGCGGGGGAGCGTTAGGAGGCGCAGACAGGGATAGAGAGCTGCCCAATGGCAGCTCAGTATACCCTGCAGGAACGCCACTGGCGGGTGTTTTAAACCGGGAATTCCTCTCTCCTGTGTTTAAGATTTGTCGCTAACTTGGAGGGCTATAGCGCGGTGGCAGGGGGGCAGAGAGCGGCGGTTTGGGAACACAGAGCCATGTCATTCGGCAGAGAACATGGCTCTGTGTCCCATCTGCCCCCGAAGATCCACCTCGGGTTCTCTTGAAAGATAATGCATCAGTTTAAACAAAGCCTCACTCGTTTCCTAGGTTTGTATAGGCACTCTGTTGCAGAGACGGTTTTTGTTTGTGATTAAGCTCCTAGAATACATTTTAGCTCTTGTAGTATGAACGGGCTCTTATGTTGGGAATACACCATGAGATTTTTTGGCAGATAGATGGTTCGATAGATCATTTCCGACAGGTCTGATCTGATTTTTGATCGTTTTTCTGATTGATTTCTCATAGAAGTGAATGGAAATCGATCAGAAAAACTGGAACATCGATCGGACAGTAAATCTGCTGAAAAATCTCATTGTATATTCCCAGCATTAAAGTCAGGATCCCACACAATGGCTATCATTCATAAAGCATTCCCGCATGGACAGAGAATATCGCTTGCTTGGAGGAGGCGATAAGCATGCGGATAAGGGCAAAGTAGGCTGTGCAGGGAGCCGAAGTCTGTGTGAGTCTCATCTCTGCAGGGAGCCAAAGTCCCATATTGATAGGATAGCATCTTGCAGTTGATGGCAGTGTTCTCCCCAGACATTTTTTCCAGTGGCATGAAAAAGTAGCCGGGTGGCAAGAAAAAGTAGCCAGGTGGGGCGTGATAACAGAATGCAGGCCGGTGCTTCTCTGCATACACAGCAGAGGTTAAGATGAGCCGAAGACAGCCGGGTGGTCACCAAAACTAGCCGGGTGGGGCACCCGGTTAAAAGAGCCTGGGGAGAACACTGGATGGAGATTTGTGGGATGCACATCCAGGGCACAAAGCTCCCATTCCATCACATCCCAAAGATGCTCTATTGGGTTGAGATCTGAAGACTGGGGGGGCCAGTTTAGTACAGTGAACTCATTGCCATGTTCAAGAAACCAATTTTAAATGATTCAAACTTTGTGACATGGTGCATTATCCTGCTGGAAGTAGCCATCAGAGGCTGGGTACATGGTGGTCATGAAGGGATGGACATGGTCAGAAACAATGCTCAGGTAGCCCGTGGCATTTAAACGATGCCCAATTGGCACTAAGGGGCCTAAAATGTGCCAAGAAAACATCCCCCACACCATTACACCACCACCACCAGCCTGCACAGTGGTAACAAGGCATGATGGAGCCATGTTCTCATTCTGTTTACTCCAAATTCTGACTCTTTCGAGACTCATCAGACTAGGCAACATTTTTCCATTCTTCAACTGTCCAATTTTGGTGAGCTCGTGCAAATTGTAGCCTCTTTTTCCTATTTGTAGTGGAGATGAGTGGTACCCGGTGGAGTCTTCTGCTGTTGTAGCCCATGAACCTCAAGGTTGTACGTGTTGTGGCTTCACAAATGCTTTGCTGCATACCTCGGTTTTAACGAGTGGTTATTTCAGTCAGAGTTGCTCTTCTATCAGCTTGAATCAGTCGGCCCATTCTCCTCTGACCTCTAGCATCAACAAGGCATTTTCATCCACAGGACTGCCGCATACTGGATGTTTTTCCCTTTTCACACCATTCTTTGTAAACCCTAGAAATGGTTGTGTGTGAAAATCCCAGTAACTGAGCAAATTGTGAAATACTCAGACCGGCCCGTCTGGCACCAACAATCATGCCACGCTCAAAATTGCTTAAATCACCTTTCTTTACAATTCTGACATTCAGTTTGGAGTTCAGGAGATTGTCTTGACCAGGACCACACCCCTAAATGCATTTAAAGCAACTGCCATGTGATTGGTTGATTAGATAACTGCATTAATGAGAAATTGAACAGGTGTTCCTAATAATCCTTTAGGTGAGTGTAGATTTCCACCTAATGTTCAAAAACAATTGATTCCTTTCCAAAAAGAATCGATACTTACCATACACTTCACATCAATTTCTAATACATTCCAGCAGGGAATCTATTGAAAATCGATCAAACTGTAGAGTTGGACTGTTTGATGCAAAGCTATAGGCCATCGATCTGCCAATGCTATTGCCGTACTCCTGATTGCTTTAAATTTTCCATCCTTTCTGATCCATTCTTTCAATCTGTTTTTGGTGAAAATTAATAAAAAAATCTGACCTTTTTAGGGATCACATCTGCAAGGAATCAAACACGGTTGGGGGGGGGGGGGGGGTGTAATGTATGGCCACCTTTAGAGTTTGGAAATAACTTTATGTACTTAGGTGCTTTTGGTCAAATTATCTAAATTTCAGGACAGAATCCTTTGCTGCAGAGATCATATTTTATAAAAAAAAAAAGATAATGCTTAATTGTTCTAAATTACCCTTTATAGTAAAATCCATGTCCCTGTGTCCGTGCGTTTTGCCCAGCACGCATGTGCGGCACACGGGCAGACTTCGGACAGATGGAGAACGTGTGTGTGCGCGTTGCAGCTGTGCGGGAGCATACAGGTTGTTAAAGGCACCCTGTAGTGAGACGTTTTTGTAGCCAGCCTTATTTCACTGAAGCGAAATAAACCTTGTGATATAATGAATTGTATGTGTAGTGCAGATAATTAATAGACCATTAGTAGCAAAGAAGAGTCTCCTATTTTTATTTTCAGTTATATAGCTGTCCTGATGTTCACCGCCACCCCTCACCCCTTCCTCATTTTGCCCTTCCGCTGCATGTAAATGCCCTCCACTACCCTGTTCCGGGTCGCTGGAGTCGGGCATCACTGTGCCTGCGCTAGCCCGGCTTTGCGCTTCCTATATCGCGCAACTGATCTGCACATGATTTCACAATGTCATAGTCCCTGTGTGCTGATCTCTGGCTGCAGTAGTGTCTGGCTCACACACCTGAAACAAGCATGCAGCTAATATGGCCAGATTAAATTGCAGCACCTGATGTTCATTCTCGCTCTGGGGCTGTGGCTGAAAGTATCAGCAGGGTAGCCTGAAAATTGGCAGAGTTTAATGCTTAGTACACACCATGCAGTTTCTTGTCAGGTAGTCGGGTCGAATTTATTATTTCTGACTTGTCCGATCGTTTTTCTGACCACATCTATCTGATCACATCTATGCAAAATCGATTTGAAAAAGATTAGTATTAGTAAAAGGGTTAGGTATACGTAGGTAAGTTTTTTTTTTTATTTTTTTTATTTTTTTTTATTTTCACCCGAGGTTCTTTATATTAAGTCATTTGTGTTTTGTTGAATGTTAATTGCTACATTGGTTATAGATATTAGTCATTAGCTTGTGAAAATCCTGTTTTTGCAATGTTATTTAAGGCCCTAAAATCTGTTCCTGACCCTTAAACATGATGTTAATTTTGAATGTATTTGGTATCTGTAAGGGAATCCCAAATGTTGGTTATGATGCTGGGACTATTGAAGCACAGGTTGTGCATCACCTCCACTTCTTCTTCTGCAGATAACTGCCTGCACAGGTGGCTGATAAGATGACTCCTCTTTATAATTCACCTATTTATGGTATTGCTATGCGATATAAAATCTTTGCGTATGACCGTATGTTGAAAATCTGCTGTATTAGATGTTCTTTCTCACAGAGAAGTAATATTTTTTTTATCTTTTCGTTAGGTTAATCATGGGCCAGACAGGCAAGAAATCTGAGAAGGGACCGGTGTGCTGGAGGAAACGGGTGAAATCGGAGTATATGCGCTTGCGGCAGCTCAAGAGGTTCAGACGAGCTGATGAAGTCAAGGTACATAGATACATGTGGGATAGATACAGTACTGAGTGATTTGTATGAAATTACATTGAGACCTTGGTGTTTACTGACCTACTTATTGAACCAGATTACAGCCTGGTTATTTTTGCAGAGTTATATTACTGCTCATTAACTCCCTGCCTGACTTAAACAAAACAAATGTAAAAGTAAGCTTGAATATATAATAATAATAATAATAATACAAACATTTGTATCGCGCTTTTCTCCTGTCGGACTCAAAGCGCTCAAGAGCTGCAGCCACTGGAACGCGCTCAAGAGGCCACCCTGCAGTGTTAGGGAGTCTTGCCTTAAACTCCTTACTGAATAGGTACTTGACCTAGCCAGGATTTGAACCCTGGTCTCCCATGTCAAAGGCAGAGCCCTTAACCAGTACACTATTCAGCCACTATACATTTATTGAACCCCATTGGATTACCTGCCTTGCTGTTCTTGCCTGAGCATTTACTTACAATAACTGTGTTAATAGTTCTGTGTAAGTACATAAATGATGTGTGTACTACAATAAATACCAATTGTGGCTTTGTGAGGTTACTGATATATGGTGCTTCATTCATCTTTTTTTGAAAATATGGAGATGACGGTTCTGGCCTAGGGACTTTGCTATTTGTCCCAGTGATTAACTACTAAGATAAAAACTTTCCAAAAAGAGAGCCCGCAGTGGGCTCATAAAATAAAAACAAACTAGGCTACTTGTTTCGGGGGGCTGTGCGGATCAGGTAGCCGCCAAAACTGCCGGTCCTGTGGGCCGCACTGGCCCACTTTCAGTTTTGTGACCTCTAGGTCACAACGCTGGAAAGAGACTGTGTCTCTCATTCACAGTGTGCAGGGAAACTGGGGAGTGGCAGGGGGCGCAGCCAGGGAGAGAAAGAGCTGCCCAATGGCTGCTTTGGAAAGCCTGTGGGCGCTTAGAACAGGGAATCCCTCTCCCCCATGTTTACCTTCGAGATGGCGTCAAATAATGTCCCTAATTTCAGGGGGGGGGGCAAAGAGAGCAGCGGCGGGGGGACACAGAGGCATGTCAAGACTAGGCAGAGAACATGCCCCTGTGTCCCATCTGCCACCTGAAGATCCACCTTGGGTTCTCTTTAAAGATAATACAGTTTAAACAGATCCTCACTCGCTTCGGATTCTCTTTAACAGGAACTTAGGATGGGAGGGATATAAAAGAGCCTGCATACCTGGGGCTTCCTGCAGCCCAGGGCTTCGGAGTCAGATCAATTTTGGGTACTTGGAGCCGCTGGTTTCATAAACTGAGAAGTTGGAGTCATGTGATTTTTGTACCGACTCCACAGCCCTGCTCCAGCCCCCTCCAAGCATGAAGCAGACATGCTGGAAAATCTGACGTGTGCTTGATTGGGTGCATGAATCCCAGCCTCCTCCGCTGGTACCACCGTTACTGTGAGTGCTTGTATCATGTAGTGTTGTCTGGATCATGAACGATTCGGATCTTTGATCCGAATCTTTTTTGTGAGTCGAATCATCCGAATCATCAAAATGAGTGATTCGGATAGCAAAGGGGGCGGGACCAGAAGCGGCACGCCCCCCTCTCTCAGCGGGCAGCGGGGTCCTCCTGGAAGCAGAGCAGAGATGGATCGCTCTGTTGGAGGGGAGCCAGCCTTGCAGGGAGGTAGATGAGAGAGAGGGGACATCGGTGCCACTGCCAGATATGTGTAGAGCACACATACTGGCTGCAATGTGCTGCTTATTATAGGCTGTCTGTTCCGTAGTTGTGCACAGTGAACGAATTGGAAACTTTGCTGCTCATTATAGGCTGTCTGTTCGGTAGTTGTGCACAGTGAACAAATGGGAAACTTTTGGCTCAGAAGCACAGCTCAGTAACTTTGCAAACAGCGCGCTGGGCAAGAATGACAGGGGCACTGTGATTGTAGGGCAATATGATCCTCCTGCACTGCTCTAAACAGCTGTACTTCACTTCTGGGAATGCTTTGGGGAATGCTTTCTTTCACTGTGCGACGTTTGCATTCAAAGTGTATACAGATGAACATATAGGTGAAATATATGTAAAGCATATGATTGCAGCATGTGTGTATTGTGTGCAAAAAATCATCTCTGCTCGTCCCTCCTCCCTTCTCTGTCCACTCCCTGCCTGTGTCCATCTTCTCCCCTTCCAGGGCCGGCCTTAGGTTTCACAGTGCCCTGAGCGAAACCTGATTTTTGTGCCCCCCTTCATCCTCTCCATGCATGCGCGCACACACACGCACTCACACACACACAGGCCCATATGCAATTCACCTTTTCTCCTGAGATATCTCCTAGGACAGTGGTTAGCAACCTTTTTGACGTCGTGACACATCACGTTAAATGCTCAGATCTCTGTGACACGTCACATATGTATAATAGGAAAAATACTATTAATAACCACGAATGGATGGAAAGAGTGCATTATCCTGAATAAACTTAAAAATAAAAGCTAGAACCTTTCAGGAATATTAATAAAAACAATCAGTGGGACAGTTAGCCGCCTCTCCCCCCCCCCCCCCCCATTTAGAATGAAAGCACAGCACCGACAATTTGCACCACGCGTTATAGCCGCAGTGCGCTCCCCCCCCCCCCAAAAAAGAATGCCCCCCGATCTCATGTGTAGGTGCCCTCAATATAGGTTGCCAAGCATAGGTGCCCCCAGTATAGGAAGTAATTTGAAGGTCTCCATCTCCCCCATAGGTAGCCAGGCGTAGGTGCCTCCATTATAGGAAATCAGGTGTATGTGCCCTCAGTATAGGTAACCAGCTATTAGGTGCCCCCTTGTAAGCCGGCGCCCTGAGCGACCGCTCTGGACGCACAGGTCAAAGGACGGCTATGTCCCCTTCTCTGTGTGTCCACCCCCCTCCCCTTCTTTGTCCACTGCAGGGAAAGTCCTGTCCTGCTAGTCATTTCACCCCCGAATGCTTCCCTAGTAAAATGATCCGAGATTCGGATCAATGATCCGATTCGAATCATCCGAATCATTGAAAAGATCCGAACTTCCCATCTCTAGTATCATGTGGCACACACTGGGTGTGTATGCGCTCATACACCTACCTCTGACAGATTGCCCAGCAAGCTCATGGTGAACCAGAACTCCTAGAAGTGTGTAAAAGGCTAAAAGAGACCAAAAAGCCTCCTTACTAAGATGCAATGCAAAACAGAAGGTATTTGCATTTATTCAGGTTGGCGTATGCTTTGAGATGTCTCACAGTGCATCCCTGCTGAATATGCAAATAATTTTTATTGCACCTGATAGCTTTACACACCTCCAGAGCTAATGGAATGCAATGATGTGTCCTTTTCCACGGGCAGTCGATATGCAGTGAAAAGACTGTCGCACTCTCAGAACTGCTTACTGCTGCTTGTTAACTGGTCACTGAATGCGTAGTTCAGCTGCCTGTGCAAAAATGCCCTTATACAACATGTTAAGTTTTTAGGTGTGTGTGTGTATCAGAAACCTGGAACTGGTTAAATGGCACTTTGCATAAATTGATTTAAAGAACAAGTGACACCCATGCTATCCTAGAAATAAAAAAAACACATATACAGTGTGTAGATACAGTTAATACTAGTTCTATTTACATAACAGATGTATTGCACTGTCCACATTATGATTCCTGTGGATTTTATAAAGGGAAAGCAGAGAATCCTATTCGAGGCAGTTTCCATCTTTGTTACCTTTGACCTCCTGACATTTCCTCCCTCACTTTTTTTCACCTTTTGCAAATTGTGTATTTGTTACCGGCCTTCCTCGCAGAATCTTCAGACACTCCCACTGAGGTCTATACTAGGAAGTGCACGGCCTTATGTCATTAGGAGGGGGAACTAAAGGGAAGAGGAGGAATATATTATAGATAAAAAAGACCCCCAGCATGCAACTGTTTGGCAATGGCACTTAACCACTTCTCTACCACAGTGTTTTTCACCTAAAAACCACAGCAATTTTCACATTTAAGGGAGGCAAGGGTTAATGGGCTTAATGGGGGTATAATTTATTTAAAAGAAACCTCACTGATGCTGATCAGTCACTAATGCTGTGTTAGTTATCTGAGATCCTCTCACGAGTGATCTTAGTAACTGTAACAGCATAGAGACTGATGCAATGTTTACACACATTCTGCATGAATGAGCACCGTCATTGGCTTTGTGAACACATGTTCACATCAGCCAATCACGGACCAGCGGGTGCCCGACGCGTATGCACATCCGCGTGCACGCGAACGCGCACGCGATTGCAAACGCGCACAGCAGCAAAATAAACAGGAGTTGCCTATCTACGCCCCTGTGACTCAGGTGAAGTTTAAAGGGGCGTAGATAAGCGTGGCAGAGGTTGTTAAGTGGGTAAAGGGCCAGTGCTCCTAAGGTACGTGATAAATCCAAACCATAACAGCAGAAAAAGTTTTGAAAGTTTGGTTGAATGCAGGATTAGCATCTTCATCACTTAATATACTCAGACCAGTTGCTGTTGAAGTGTGATTTTGTATGGTGACAATCCCGCTTTAAAGGGAACCAGAGAGGAATGATTTGTTAAAATAGAAAAAATATTTTATACATACCTGGGACTTCTTCCAGCCCCATAAGCCTGGATCGCTCCCACGCCGCCATCCTCCGCTTCCTGGATTCGCCGGTACCGGGCCCGTCACTTCCGGCGGACACGGCCAATTGTGCGCTTCACAGGGGCTCCCTCCATACACGTACGCATGCGGCTGCGCAGTAGGCAGCCACACACGTAACTGTATGGAGGGAGCCCCCTGTGATGCGGAGAATTGGCCGCGTCCGCCAACCGACTGGCGGTAATGCCGGGACCCGGTACCGGCAGATCCAGGCAGCTGAGGATGGCGGCGTGGGAGCGATCCGTGTGTATGGGGCTGGAGGAAGCCCCAGGTATGTATAAAATCTTTTATTGATCCTCTCTGGTTCCCTTTTAATAATGAGTTGTTGTTTTTTTTGTTTTGTTTTTTAAGCTTTTTATTTTTATTTTTTTTCTGTAAAACTGAACTTCTAAGGAGGGCAGTGACTATCCCTGTGTTTGGGCATAAAATAGTTGTGTGTGAAACTGAGGGATCACATTTTAACAGCTATTAAATGTAAATTGCACAGTTTATTTAATAAGGCAACTGTGCAAAGTGCATCAATCAATCCCTGGCAACCACTCGGAATTCTTTTCAGCAGCTAGAGTTCTGACAGTATGGCTGCACGCATTAATAATATTGCCAGGTTACTCTGTTGTAAATGCATCCTAAATGACTTGCCATAGATATATTTAATGCTTGCAAACAGAAACCGAGTGTAATGGCTTTGTATAATAGTAACCTTCTTTGCATTTATTTTGCAGAGTATGTTTAATTCAAATCGGCAAAAAATTTTGGAACGAACTGAAATTTTAAACCAAGAATGGAAGCAAAGAAGAATCCAGCCTGTGCATATAATGACCTCAGTTAGCTCTCTGCGAGGGACAAGAGAGGTTTGTGTGTTCTTTTCATTTATTATTATTTATTGTTCTTTTGTTATACTGTTGTAATTAACATAGGTTTATTAACAAGCTGATTTTTTTTAAATATGTTGCTAAAAATATATATTTAAAGAGAGTCTGAAGCGAGAATAGATCTCGCTTCAGACCTCATAGCTAGCAGGGGCACGTGTGCCCCTGCTAAAACGCCGCTATAGCGCGGCTTAACGGGGGTCCCTGTCCCCCCAAACCCCCTCCGAGCAGCGGGGGAGCGCTTCCTGGTTGGGGCAGGGCTAACCGCCGCAGCCCTGCCCCATGCGCGTCTGTCAGACGCGTACCTCCGCCTCTCCCCCGCCCCTCTCAGTCTTCCTTCACTGAGAGGGGCGGGGGAGAGGCGGCGATGCGCGTCTGATAGACGCGACTGGAGGCAGGGCTGCAGCCGTTAGCCCTGCCTCCAGGAAGATCAGCTCCAGGGACCTTTTTCCGACCCAGGTTTGCGGGGGGTGGGTTGGGGGTGAAGGGACCCCCGTTAAGCCGCGGGATAGCGGCGTTTTAGCAGGGGCACATGTGCCCCTGCTATATATAAGACCTGAAGCGAGATTTAGTCTCGCTTCAGTGTCTCTTTAAGAAATGGTTGTATGTTTGATTCTCATTTATGTTATATGCAATCTGAGAAGTTACCCAAGTTACCTCCCCTTATACTACAGACTACAGTATTCTGTCTGTGGCAGCATTCAATGCTTTCAATGAATCTAACATGCAGTTGAGTACCCATTTATATTGTCTGTGACAGGTCTCTCTTCCGCTCAAGTTTATTGCGATAATGTCAGATTTGGAAACCACTGATTTGTGTCATATCTGCTCCAAGGCCCCAGTCATAACACTAGCATGAAAGCAGAGTACAGAAACAGCAAGTGACAGAAAAATGTCATAGCTTTGAGGGGAAGGCTTTGGTGCTTTCTTCCATACTTCCATATACGTAGTAAGCACCACAGTTAACCTGAATGCTGGTAAATGAATAAAATGTTACTCAATCTATGAAACTACATTGCCTGAGCTTCTTTTTCTTAGTCTTTGTAGCACCTCATCAAGTGGCTTCTGAGACCTAAAAGGACTAGGATGGCCTGTTTGCCAGAGTTTGGTAGAAAGATAGAATGCTCTCAGCAATACTGTATCCATGTTGTTTTATAATTTTATACATGTTAAAGTGAACCTTAACTCAACTGTAAAAAAAAAAAAAAGTTTTACTTACCCGGGGCTTCTACCATCAAGGGCAGCCCTGTGCCCTTGAAGTCTTGGAAATGCTCCAGGCCCCTGCAGAAGTTTCATTTTCCCTGGCTGCGCCCATCCTCGCTCTCGCTGACTGCGTCCTGCGTATGTGCAAGAAGAGAAATATCCTACAGCGCAGGACTGGGAAGGCGACATAAGCGAGGATGCACGCGCCGAAAAAGAAAGCTTTGCCGCCGCAGGGGAGCGGAGCATCGTTCCATGACGTCTAGGGCACAGGACCGCTGCAGGGGGCTGGTAGCAGCACCAGGAAAATGAATTTTTTTATTTTTTTTTTACATTTGAGTTAAAGTTCCCTTTTAAATGGCTTCCGTAGTTTTTTTTAAAGAGACTCTGGGGGATACTTGCCTTGGGAGGGAGAAGCCTCTCGGTTCCAATGAGGCTTTCCCGACCTCTGAAGCTTAGAGGAATCCAGCGCTGGCTCCCACGAAAGTAGGAGTAATGTATACAAAGCCTATTATACTGGCTGCCTCCTGCTCTGGTGGTCCCAGTGTCCGAGGGACCACCAAGGCAGGCTGCAGTCACCCTAGTCTGCACCAAGCACACTGATCCTGCCCCCCCCCCCTTCCCTCTGATCGCCCACAGCACCCCTCAGACACCACAAAACACATTATACTACTTCTCCTGAGTACGGCGATACCACATGTGTGGCACTTTTTTGCAGCCTAGGTGCGCTAAGGGGCCCAGCGTCCTAATCACAGGTCATTTTGAGGCATTTGTTTTCTAGACTACTCCTCACGGTTTAGGGCCCCTAAAATGCCAGGGCAGGATAGGAACCCCACAAGTGACCCCATTTTAGAAAGAAGACACCCCAAGGTATTCTGTTAGGTGTATGATGAGTTCATAGAAGATTTTATTTTTTGTCACAAGTTAGTGGAAAATGACACCTAGCGGAAATTGATTTGTATTGTTTTTTTTTCCTTCCACAAAGTGTCATTTTCCACTAACTTGTGACAAAAAATAAAATCTTCTATGAATTCACCATACTCCTAACAGGATACCTTGGGGTGTCTTCTTTCTAAAATGGGGTCACTTGTAGGGTTCCTATACTGCCCTGGCATTTTGGTGGCCCTAAACCGTGAGGAGTAGTCTAGAATCCAAATGCCTCAAAATGACCTGTGAATAGGACTTTAGGCCCCTTAGTGCACCTAGGTTGCAAAAAAGTGTCACGTGTGGTATCACCGTACTCAGAAGAAGTAGTATAATGTGTTTTGGGGTGTATTTTTACACATACCCATGCTGGGTGGGAGAAATCTCTCTGTAAATGGACAATTGTGTGTAAAAAAAAAATCAAACAATTGTCATTTACAGAGATATTTCTCCCACCCAGCATCTGTATGTGTAAAAATACACCACAAAACACATTTTACTACTTCTCCTGAGTACGGCGGCGGTACCACATGTGTGGCATTTTTTGCACCCTAAGTGCGCTAAGGGGCCCAAAGTCCAATGATTACCTTTAGGATTTCACAGGTCATTTTGCGACATTTGGTTTCAAGACTACTCCTCACGGTTTAGGGCCCCTAAAATGCCAGGGCAGTATAGGAACCCCACAAATGACCCCATTTTAGAAAGAAGACACCCCAAGGTATTCCGTTAGGAGTATGGTGAGTTCATAGAAGATTTTATTTTTTGTCACAAGTTAGCGGAAAATGACACTTTGTGATTTCCGCTAACTTGTGACAAAAAAAAAAATCTTCTATGAACTCACCATACTCTCAACGGAATACCTTGGGGTGTCTTCTTTCTAAAATGGGGTCATTTGTGGGGTTCCTATACTGCCCTGGCATTTTAGGGGTCCTAAACCATGAGGAGGAGTCTTGAAACCAAATGTCACAAAATGACCTGTGAAATCCTAAAGGTACTCATTGGACTTTGGGCCCCTTAGCGCACTTAGGGCGCAAAAAAGTGCCACACGTGGTATTGCCGTACTCAGGAGAAGTAGTATAATGTGTTTTGGGGTGTATTTTTACACATACCCATGCTGAGTGGGAGAAATATCTCTGTAAATAGACAATTGTGTGTGTAAAAAAAAAATAAAAAAAAAAAATTGTCATTTATGGAGATATTTCTCCCACCCAGCATGGGTATGTGTAAAAATACACCCCAAAACACATTATACGCCTTCTCCTGAGTATGGCAATACCACATGTGTGGCACTTTTTTTGCAGCCTAACTGCGCTAAGGGGCCCAAAGTCCAATGAGCATCTTTAGGCTTTACAGGGGTGCTTACAATTAGGCACCCCCCAAAATGCCAGGACAGTGAACACACCCCACAAATGACCCCATTTTGGAAAGTAGACACTTCAAGGTATTCAGAGAGGAGCATAGTGAGTCCGTGGCAGATTTTATTTATTTTTTTGTCGCAAGTTAGAAGAAATGGAAACTTTTTTTATTTTATTTTTTGTCACAAAGTGTCATTTTCCGCTAACTTGTGACAAAAAATAAAATCTTCTATGAACTCACCATGCCTCTCACTGAATACTTTGGGATGTCTTCTTTCCAAAATGGGGTCATTTGGGGGGTATTTATACTATCCTGGAATATTAGCACCTCATGAAACATGACAGGTGGTCAGAAAGTCAGAGATGCTTCAAAATGGGAAAATTCACTTTTGGCACCATAGTTTGTAAACGCTATAACTTTTACTCAATCCAATAAATATACACCGAATGTTTTTTTTTTTTTCATCAAAGACATGTAGCAGAATAACTTTCGCGCTCAAATGTATAGTAAATTTTACTTTATTTGAAAAATGTCAGCACAGAAAGTAAAAAAAGTCTTTTTTTTTGACAAAATTAATGTCTTTTTTGATGAATATAATAAAAAGTAAAACTCGCAGCAGCAATCAAATAGCACCAAAAGAAAGCTGTATTAGTGACAAGAAAAAGAGGTAAAATTCATTTAGGTGGTAGGTTGTATGACCGAGCAATAAACCGTGAAAGCTGCAGTGGTCTGAGTGGAAAAAAAGGCTCTGGTCCTTAGGGGGCGAAAAGACTGTGGTCCTCGAGTAGGTCACCTTGCATCACTAGTCTCAGGATCAAATCCTACCCATTGTTTGTATGGTTATCTCGTCTCTGGCTTCCAAGATTATAAAGGAATGATTTGCATATTCAACTCCACAGCCCTGAATCCATACATTATGGGCGTTGCTTCTCCGTCAGGTGGAGGTGAATGTGAAAGCTATTCTCTTCTAGCATGGCAAATTGGCTCCAGTTTTTGAGTAGGAACAATGGATTGTGAGCTCTTCTGAAAGCTAGTTCATGATTTGCATTGTTCTCTGTAAAATGCTGAGAAAGTTGTCAATACTATGTTGCATTAATACTGTGCAGTGCTAAGATGACCACACATTATACCCATTCTGTTGGCTCTGACACTACACAAATATCCAGAATACTGGACTAGGGCTGCATGATGGGACTGCATAGTACAATGCATTAGAATTTAAATCCAGGGCAACATCAGGTCTATATTTAGTCAGAAATGCAGAAGCTCTTACATCTTGAGTTTTATAAGAATGGCATCTCTTTTCATCGACTCTTTCCCAATTTAGAGTCCTCAGTCAAATCACAGTTACAGGCAGGGCCCCTGGGGAGGCATGGAAAGCTGCTGAAACAGAGGGCTGTAAACCGCTCCATCCCCCAGGCATGTCAACAAAAGATTAGGCAATAGAAGTTTCTTTGAACATTTGCAGCATTTACTTGCAAACATACTGAAAACACAATATCTGCAGAATACATAGTCTGTGATAGGACAGCCTCTACTTACCTGGGGCCTTCCAGCCAAACCGAGTACCATGTATATGGAATCTGTCTCTTGACAAGCTATACAGCTAATGTTACAGAGTACCCATTATGATGATCCAGAACCACTGGGAATGCTATTCGAAGTATTCAGCTTGAAGTGAGTAAGCTAGATCTCCCATGATGCATCACTACTGAATATGCAAATCATCCCTTTATGTACCTGTACTGCTGAAGCGGAAGTGTGCCTTTAGCCTATTCATTTTACGGAGCCCTAATAATCCAATATGTGTACAGCTGTTTTGCACTGGTTGGTTCCTATCAGTGTCAGAGATGGATTAATAGGCTTTAGGAAGAAGGACTTGGGCAACTACTATTAAAGGACACCCGAAATGATGTGACATGATGAGATAGACATGTGTATGTACAGTGCCTAGCACACAAATAAGTATGCTGTGCTCCTTTTTTTCTTTCTCTGTCTAAAAGCGTTAAATATCAGGTATGTAAGTGGCTGACTCAGTCCAGAATCAGACAGGAAGTGACTACAGTGTGACCCTCGCTGATAAGAAATTCCAACTATAAAACACTTTCCTAGCAAAAAATGGCTTCTAAGAGCAAGAAAGAGATGAAAAAGGGAATTTCTTATCAGTGAGGGTCACACTATAGTCACTTCCTGTCTGAGTCAGGACTGAGTCGGCCACTTACATTCCTGATATTTAACACTTTCAGGCAGAGAAAGAAAAAAAGGAACACATAGTTATTTGTGTGCTAGGCATTGTACATACGCATGTCTATCTCATCATGTTACATGTCATTTCGGGTATCCTTTAAGCCTGCCATACGCTGGCAGACTTTCTCCCGATGATCCCAAAAGATAGATTCCTCTCTGATCGACATCTGATTGTAAAGGGATCTATCACTGACCCACACTGCACATTCATTTTTATTAGATTTCTTCATGAAATCTATTAATAATCAATATGCTGCCCTTTCCCTGGGTGTCCCACCTGCTAGTGCTGCTCCCTATGGGTGACCTACAGAGTATTAGCACAGCAAGGCACTTTCACAATCTTCTTCAACCAGCATGTGCCTTCCTTTGTGCTTCTGTCATCTTCTGGTGCCAGTAGTGACCCTCTGGCTACACCACCAGGTCACTACGGGAACTGGGACATGAGGGAGCGCCAGTTAGAGAGATGAGTGATAAAAGTGCTATTTGCAAATACTTTGGACCCTTGGAAAGCAGCATTAGGAATTGTGCTTTCAGGCTTCATATTATAACATTAGCTCTGACAAACAGGTACTTCTCAGGAATCATTTGGCATGATGTGCATGTAATATTCCTTTTAATGGAGAATGTATGCTTTGTAACATAATTGACTAGCCTGCAGTCATAGCTTTATAGCCATTAAACTGAGACAGGAAACCTGAAAACCACATTGTGCTTGGATGACAATTAAAAATACCGGACGTGAACACACAGAAGAAATTACATTATCCATTATTACAGATTACAACCCTATTTCAGGCCTTTTTTTTTTTTCTTTCTTTTTTTTTTATACAAAAAATTAGATTTTTTTATTTTCAGATTTAACATGTACAATATACATAACATGTTAGAAGAACAACATCATTTGTCATGTCTTAACCACCCAGACAGCCAGGGCTGTGGAGTCGGTACAAAAATCATCCAACTCCTCAGTTTATGAAACCTCCGACTCCAGGTACCCAAAGTGGCTCAGACTCCTTAGGGCTGTGTATTTGGTGCAAAAATCATCCGACTCCTACTCCTCAGTTTATTAAACCTCCGACTCCTCGACTCTGATTCCAAAGCCCTGCAGACAACTTTTAAATAGGAACTTTAATTGCCTAACTACTGCTCAATGGTGATCGGCATAAGCAGTGCGGCAGCCCCAGGACCAAGCCAATTGGCGTGAAGTGCTAGGGGCGGAAATTGCAGCGGACATCCCCGCTTGAATGACGGAGCTCAGATCCGTCATCAGCCTCCCAGGAGCGATTGCCGCTAGGGACTGTTAGACGGCAAAACCGCTGTTTAAGAACACTGTACAGCGCTGTGATCTAAGGCAGCGCTGCACCTGGATGGCAGAAAAGTGATCCGCTGTCATAGGCTGAAGCCTATGACAGCCGATCACGCTGATTGGCTGGCGGAGGAAGGGTTAAAGAAGTAAAAAAAAACACAGCAAAACTTATTGAAAAATAAACAAATATTTTTTAAAAAATAAATAAACATTGGGGAAGCAATCACAGCCCACCAACAGAAAGCACTTGTGTGCTGAGTTGTACGGCCCTGCAGCGAGCCCTTGTGGCCTATTTTGTAAAAAATGGCCTGGTCACTAGGGGGGGGGGGGGGGGGGTTAAGACCGCGGTCCTCAAGAGGTTAACAAAGAATTAAACTTCATTCCAATAAGTAGCTGATACCCCATTTCCGACAAGAAATTTTTCTCGCATAGATAATCAGGGAGCTCTGTTTGGCTTATATTTTGGTGAAACCCCTCCCACAGTTCGTCATGACCAAGGTCCTGACAGTTTTTTTTGTCTATGAACCTTGTTGCATTGTGGGAAATAACGTTTTTTTTTCAATGGCCAAGCAGCCATCATCTCCCTCTATGCATAGAGCTCTGAATAATGAACATTCCATACAGATCTCCTGGCAGGACTATTGATGTCACCACCAATGATACGTTTCAGAATATAAATCAGGGAGAGGGATGATTTTTACAATGATGAAAACACTGACTAATTTATAAATTAATATTGTTAAAAAAAAAAATATTCATTGTTCTTATTTACTACAGTTCCTCTTTAACCATTACTGCTGCCCAGACAAGAGCCTGACACCCGCGGCTCCAGTAGCAGGGACGTGAGGCTCACGTCTGTGCATTTTGTGGGGCTGTGCGCGCGATTGTGCAGGCGGAAGCCTGTGATCGCGATGGTCCAGACGTCATGGGGTAATTGGTGGCTGGGGACAAAAGACAATCTGTGTATGTTCGCTGAGAATGATCACTGTTTTTGTTCAAAAACAGTGATCATTCTCAAGTGGTTCCGCCGTGCTGCCTCCTGCTTGTTCGTCTCCGCCGCTCCCACCGCCAATTTATGAATGGGAACTTCATTACCATTCATTCATCTCCCCTCCAGGCCCCCGTGATCGCAGGCATCAATGAGTTGCCTGCATCACTTCCGAAGTAACACTGTAACGCATTACTTCCTACTAAGCATACTTATTGTACGCTAATAGGTAGTAATGTACGAGGACATCTTGTGGTCAAATATTAAAATTACACCTACATACATTAGGGACTACAATTATTTTAATATGTATGTCAAGAGGGTATATTATTGTTATTAAATTATGGGCATGTGATTAGTGATGGATGTAAAACTGAAAAAATGCACCTTTATTTCCAAATAAAATATTGTCACCATACATTGTACTAGGGTGACAATAAAATGTGTGGCTTTTATCCACAGTAGAACGTTTTATTTTAAAACTATGATGGCAGAAAACTGGTAAAAAATGAATTTTCTCCTTTTTTGTTTTATTATTATTCCCATTAAATTGCATTTAGGATAAAATAATTCTTAGCATAATGTACCACCTAAAGAAAGTTTAATTGGAACCGGAAAAAACAAGGTATAGATCATTTTGTTGTCAATAAGGTGAAAACAACCCACAGGCTGAAATGGTTAAGTAAAGTACAAATGGGTGAACAGGGAGTAGAGCTTTCTACTGTTCTTTACTTATCACACATTAATATACTAATATGACCTAGGTTTTACTTCTAATGCTCACACAGCTGTGAATCAGTTAGTTATACACAATACCCAGAGTATCCAGATTTGAAAACTTCACGGTTTGTAATTTTGGTTCAAAAGGGCTGCACTCCCAAAGATTTTCTTCTTTGAGTTAGGGTTTGAATCCTGGCTAGGGTCAGTACCTATTCAGTAAGGAGTTTAAGGGAAGACTCCCTAAAGGCTCATACACACATCAGACCATAGTCTTTGGAAAATGAAAGATCGCAGACCAATTTTACCCCCTTCCATGTAGTATGAGAGCCATACCTACACAGTCTATTCTGTGAAACTGAACTCCCCATCAGACAGAAATCTTTGCAAGATGCTGCACACAAAGATGCTGTAGACATTCAAAAGATCAGTATCTGCAAAAGATTTGTTCCTGCAAAACATCCGTTCCTGCAAAATGCATTCATAGTCTATGAGATCTGCAGATCATCATACACACCTTGTTTAACAGATATTCATCTGCAGATCAGATCCACCAGGATGGATTTTCAGATCTGCAGATGATTGTCTGATCTGCAGATGAATGTCAGTTAAACAAGGTGTGTATGATGATCTGCAGATCTCATAGACTATGAATGCAATTTGCAGGAACGGATCTTTGGCAGGAACAGATCTTTTGCAGATACTGATCTTTTGTGTCTGTACAGCATCTGTGTGTGCAGCATCTTGCAAAGATTTTTTTCTGATGGGGAGTTCAGCTCCATAGAAAAGACTGTGAAGGTATGGCTCTCATACTACATGGAAGGGGGTAAAATTGGTCTGTGATCTTTCATTTTCAAAAGACTATGGCCTGATGTGTGTATGTGTCCTCTTGAGCATGTCCCAGTGGCTGCAGTTCTTGAGTGCTTTGAGTCCGACAAAGCAGGGCATTAATTCTGAGGAGGACTTCAATGTAAAAAGAGCAATTTTTTACGCTTGAGACTCTCTTTAAATGTGGACAAAACATTACTTAAGGTGGCCACTATACACTAGTCAATTTTTTATTTCGATATTTGGCCAAGCATGATGTCGATTGTACAGGGTGGAAGACATCGATCAATCACCAGCGGTTTGGGAGCAGCGGCCATATCGATCATTGTATGGCCAGCCTTACGGCCTGTACACACACTCAACCAAGCCGCCCAAATTTCCTCTGACATGGGTGTGTTACATGACAATCAGGCGTGTCTATGCACAGTAAACGACAAAACCTCTAACTGATAACAGGCGGTTTACCCGATCCATCTGGTGGATGGACTCAAATGACTGTTGGGCTGATATTGTCTAGTTTGCCTGGTGTGTAAAACGTTGTAAAAAATACTTATGTCAACGGTTTGTTGTGGTGTTGGTCGTGCATTTTGTTGGTCTCGTGTACGAGTCTTTAGAGTAATTGTTTGTTTTTGTCTAACAATCATAGCCAGCAAGTACTGCACTAGGCCAGAATTAGCCCTTTGACCCTTACTACTAACTATAGCGTAAAGCCCTTTGCTAAAGTTTTTTTTTTTTTTTTTTTTTTTTTGTATTTTTGTGGGGTTTTTTTGTTTGTTTTGTGGTTTTTTGTTTGTTTTTTTCCCTCTTCTGGTCTGTTTTCAGAATGTTTTTAACTGTGCGTTTTGTTTTGCTTTTTAGTGCTCTGTGACTTGCGATTTTGATTTTCCAAAACAAGTTATTCCACTGAAAACACTCAATGCTGTAGCCTCTGTGCCTATTATGTATTCGTGGTCTCCTCTTCAGCAGAATTTCATGGTGAGTAATGATGAATAGCTAATACCTTTAGGGCTCTTTCACACCAACATCTTTCACACGTTGCGGTACGACGCATCCCAGCGCATTTTATCGACGGGAATCGGCGCTTCCCCTTCGGGTAAATTAACTACTACCGCCGCTACTCAGCGTCGCACCGCAGATTCCCTACGACACGCCGCAACGCCTGCAGGAACCGTTCTCCTGCACGTTTTGAGTGTGTAACCGGCCTAACCAACCTTCTCCTCAATTACTGGCCAAATGGTAGATGTTTGGAACCAATTGCCAACAAATGTAAAAAGTCAGGTGTCTAATTTTAAACATCTGAACTTTTAGCTGAGTTGTAGCATGTAATGTTTGAAAGCTAGAAGCATTAAAGAGACACTGAAGCAAAAAAATAAAAATAAAAAATGATCTAATGAATTGGTTTTGTAGTATGGATAATTACTAGGACATTAGTAGCAAGGAAAATATTCTCATATTTTTATTTTCAGTTATATAGTATTTTTTTTATATAACATTGCAAATATTAGAAAATGATGCAGTTTACACACTACTCAGCATTCTAAATGATTTGAACTGTTCTCTGCAGGAAAAAAATACAGTGCCAGACACTTGAGATAATACGCTTCAGAAGACAAAGCTCTCTGCGACTTTGAAAGTCGTGGAGCTCTATGGCTCTTTTGATAGATTACTGGAGTTGCTTAACTCTTCCTGTACTGGAAACAATATTAGACTTATGTCTCTGCTCCTAATGTTTTATTTCTTAGCTGTACTACACATACAAATCATATCATATATTTTTTTTCACTTCAGTGTCTCTTTAACTGGAAGCCATATGATGTAATAGACCTTGTGATGTTGCCTCGCTGACCCCCCTCTCCCCCCAGTGTACATGCAAACCTCTTAGGTGCCCCTGCATCAATACTTTAGCTGACCACCACTCAGAGCCGTGTCTGGACTCTGGGTTCGCACCCCACATGGTTGATCATGCATACTATTCTTCCTCCAAGTTATAGCAACTTGGAAGGACGCGTAATTCCGGGTCCAACTATTGCCTGCACCCGAATTACATAGAAATCCTCCTGCGCCGCTATAGCCATAATAACGTTACGTCTATGGCAGTGCTCAAAGCAGGTGCTACATGGCTGTGCGCGCACGCCGAAATCACCATTCTCAAACTGCACAGCCACATAATATTTGTGGATTGAGGAAACAGGCACATCCCTTTGTTGGGCTCTCCAGAAATGCTCATCCAACTGTTGACTTGGATCTCTTCCACACAAGGGAGATTGTGGTTTTTATACTCTGAAATATTGCAAGAGGGATACACAGGCAACTGATTCCTAATGTCCCAGATCTTAGATCGCAACATAATCTTAATTAACACTCTTTGCCACTCATAATGGCAACTTGTCCATGGAGAAGTCTTATTCCTCAAATGGGGATAATTATGGCCAATTATTAGCTTTGTCAAGCTTGTTACTCTCTCTCTTAAGGTGCCCATACACTTATAGATGGGAACCAGATGTGACCAAAGGAACCATCCCTCTCGGAGAGGGATTCGATCCTTTCTCACACTAGACATAGATTTGTAATAGATTTCAGGATGTATTCTATTCAAAATCTATTGAACCGCAGCGTTGCACTGCTCGTGGCAGTGCAACACTATGGGCCATTGGTCTACTGCCACTCCCGACCCATGGGGATAGAAAAATAATGGCCCCTGCCAACATGGCACATTCTAACTTTCTGAAGTATTGGTGTTGAAAATTGGGGGAAATGGTATGTGCTACCATAAGTTGAATTTTTATAACATTTTTAGATTGGGTTAGTATTGGCAACCTATACATTGCATACTCGGGTTTCCTAAAATATTGTTGTTGTTTTTACACTCCTTATTTGGAGTCTCTTTCTGTATATTTTATGTTCTGTGTAGTTTCTTTTGCATATTCCAGTAGTACGTAGCATTAGCAGAACCTGATAACCTTTGACACATAAAAGATTTAATAGCCTTACGATATTTCTGTTTGTGTTTGTTTTTATAATAGGTGGAGGATGAGACTGTACTACATAACATTCCTTACATGGGAGATGAGGTACTGGACCAAGATGGAACTTTTATAGAAGAACTGATCAAAAACTATGACGGAAAAGTCCATGGGGACAGAGGTATAATGTTACTGTTCAGTCATTACATGCTTGTCCAGGGTCTATTGCGCAAAGTATTAGAGACAGATGATCTGTAGCGCAACCAAGTAATTTGCATTTTTTGAAAGGAAATAAATGTCAGCATCTATATCCCTTTCACTTCAGGTGTGCTTTAATTAATTTAATTAAAATGCTTATTTTTATTACAAATTTAATAACAAAATAATAGAAAAAAGGATCAAGCAGCGATCAGAGCCTACCAACAGAAAGCTCTGCTGGTGGGCAGAAAAGGGGGGGGGGGATTCATTTGTGTGCTCAGTTGTGTGGCTCTGCAGCGAGCCATTAAATCTGCAGAGCACCAACTTGTAAAAAAGATTGCATGGTGTGTGTCCACCTTAAGCCTGTGGTCCTGAAGTGGTTAAAGTGAGCAAAGAAGCATAACTTAAAAGGGTGTCCGGCACTTCTCTTATTGTTCTCTTACCACGATCAGAAGAACATACAGTGATCTTATCAGTTAATAATTTGATCACCATGTTCTGCTTTGTGAATGGATAATATTTCTCAACTTAGTATTCCAATCGAAAATAAATTCTTCAAGTAAGAGATACCTAAACTCCTGTGCTACTCACATTGCTGACAGGTCATTTTAACCTCCTGGGCAGTAATCCCTAAGGGCCCTTTTCCAATACACAGCTGAATCGCAAAATCGCACATCGCTAGTGATTTTTAAATCGCTAGGGTTCCTACTTTATCATAGAAATCATGAGAAGTATTTTCCCCTATAGTGATTCGATTTGTAACTTGCAATCGCTTTCTGGAGTGGTTTTCAGAGGGATAATGCAATGAAAATCGCAATCGCATAACAAAATAAATGAAAAATGGTGTTTGTGATTGCTAGTGGAAAAGGGCTCTAAGAGCGGTATTCCCTACCTCTCCTCGGGGTAGCCTCCGGAGGCTGTGTGCAGAGTATAGCGTGCAGCAGGCGGTTTTACATACCTACCGGGGATACTGAGGTCGGCCGCCATTTTTCTTCCTCTCCTCTGGGGCTCTGCTTCCTGCTGGTGAGATCGCAATTTTACTTTAGAGTTGCAGCGTGGAGCCAGGGAGGTGAGTGATTGTAGAACTGCTGCAGATCTCCCCGGCAGCATGATTTTTTTCCAGGTTTTAGGGCCTGAAAGGGTGCAAAAATAGTACACCGCTTTTAGACCCTAAAATCCAGAAAGAATCAAACGCCAAGGGGGATAATGCCAGCATACAAAGCCATTGATAGGTTCTGCTGTTCTTAGACCCATTGTTAATTAATGGTGGATATTTGTGGCTACAGTCGGGCTTAAGGCTCATACACACATCAGACTATAGTCTTTGGAAAATTAAAGATCACAGACCATTCTTATCACCCTTCATGTAGTATGAGAGCCATACTCTACACAGTCTCTTCTATGGAGCTGAACTCCACATCAGAAAAAAATCTTTGCAAGATGCTGCACACACAGATGCTGTACAAACACAAAAGATCATTATCTGCAAAAGGTCTGTTCCTGCCAAAAATCCATTCCTGCAAATTGCAATGATAGTCTATGAGATCTGCAGATCATCATACACACATGATTTAACTGACATTCATCTTCAGATACTGATCTTTTGTGTCTGTACAGCATCTGTGTGTGCAGCATCTTGCAAAGATTTTTTTCTGCTCTCATCTCTGTGAGTTCTTTCTCATGGGCATTAACAATCGTGGTGTTCTTGTCCAGCTTATCTTCGATGTCGCAGGTGCGGGAAGTGAGGTCTCTGATCTCCCGCTTAAGTTGCCCTGTGAGTTTGGCAACGGCTGCGTCTAGTTCCTTATGTAGCAGAGCTTTAAAACGATCCAGCATTAGCGTGTCTTTTGGGGTCCAGTCAAGGGCTGCATCTGGGGAGTGGCGCTCCGAGTCTCTGGAGCGCATAGATCGGCGGGATGCTACTGTTGCATCGGAATGGGATGAGGCCGAAGACGCCATGCTTGACTGGCCGCGGCGATGCTTAGCTGAAGGGGTCGGAGGGATGGGAGAACCCTTCCTGTTGGACTTCGAAGTTCGGCTCATCGGGGCACAAGAGTCTCTCGGTGCTTTAGGTGAGGAAGGGGAGCCAAAAAGGTCGCTAGGGAAGCTAGGAGGATTAGCAAGAGCAGTCGGTCACGCTGAGCGAAGCTAAGAAGCAGCCATCTTCTTAGCGCGCTAGCCACGCCCCGCAAAGATTTTTTTTCTGATGTGGAGTTCAGCTCCATAGAAAAGACTGTGCAGAGTATGGCTCTCGTACTACATGAAGGGTGGTAAGATTGGTCTGTGATCTTTCATTTTCCAAAGACTATAGTCTGATGTGTGTATGCACCTTTAGTCTAATACCTAGCAAATTAGCTGTGGCTGGAAGAAGCTTATAGATTTAGCCTTGAAGTGATGGAGAGGCTGCATCTGTGAGACATTTGCATGAAAACATTGGGAACCTGTCAGCATTGAGTGTGCCATGGGAGTGGGGAATCTGCCTATTTTCCTCACATGGATGTGTTTGTCTTCCGACTGGAATTCTACTCCAAACAAGCTCGTTGAGGTCTAGGAGCATTTTAACACAGTAATGAAGAGCATTTTGGTTATGTCTCAAATTGACCTCAGTAGTTAGAAGGAATGCTGTGATTTTAACAGCCATTCTAAATGTATAGAAAATGTATATGACTTTTCTTATTCTTTTTACTTTTAGTTTATGTGAATAGTATATTTGGTGTGCATGGCATGTGTGGAATAAAAAATGCTGCTGGCTATGGTAATACACTGTGTGCAAGTTGTCCGCTATAATGTGCATTCATGTGCTGAGCACAGCACTGGCACACTGAATTAATGGCCCAGTGCTGCCGTCTATTGCAGCCTTCCCTGGCAAAGATAGAGTGAAAGTTTGTGTCCTTGATTGAAGCCTTTTGTCTAGCTGGCTGATAATTGCTGCTTCCCAGCTGTTAGTGGACATGGGAGTTTTCAAGGCAAATAACTTGGCAGGGAGGCAGACTTCTTTATATAATGATTATGGGTCAGGCTGAGCTGATGGGGAACGCAGGCAATTTTTGAAAATGTTGAAATTCCTCAGTTTGTGAGTTTGTAAAATACATGTGTGTCCCAATCACGGATTATCATGGGAACAGGAAAGATGCCAGCTCCTATATCTGGCTGACCTACGCTTTCTGTTTTTAAACGTTCTGTGGTGTAAATGTTTTGTTTTTTTAGAGGGAAATAAATGCTTATCATCTGAATGCTAAAAACAGCATTTTCTGTCCCTGCAAAGATTGCAGATCATAACATAATTTTTAACTTGCTTGCAAAAGGTAAGCTATAGCTCCAGCTGTATAAACAATGATTTTGTTCTAGGAACACACCCCAGCTTTATATTGTTCCTAAAGCTGGCCATACACACCGATTTTACTGGCAGATTCAATCCTGCTGATTGAATTTGCTGGTTATCTGTGAAACAACGAAATCCATTGATTGTAATTTAGATTGATTTACAACAAATATTGATCAGAGTTATGAACTGACCAGGAGGTACATTTGAATTGATGTGACACGGCGATAGATCGACGACCCATAGTGTATTGAACAGTGCAATGCTGCAGTGTATGGGGGGGATTCAATCCCACTCTGATCAGAGAGGTATTGATAAGTGGCCACATTGGGTGGTAATCTAAACGTGTATGGCCATATAAAAGGTGACTATATTATCTTTGGATCTTTCAAACAAACGCCCTCTAGATCAGGGCTGCCCAATAGGTCGATCGCGATCTACCGGTAGATCGCGACCGCCTCCTTGGTAGATCGCGGCCTCTTGGCCGCGTCTCGTTAAAGAGAATCTGTATTGTTAAAATCGCACAAAAGTAAACATACCAGTGTGTTAGGGGACATCTCCTATTACCCTCTGTCACAATTTTACCGCTCCCCGCCGCATTAAAAGTAGTCAAAAACAGTTTTAAAAAGTTTGTTTATAAACAAACAAAATGGCCACCAAAACAGGAAGTAGGTTGATGTACAGCATGTCCACACATAGAAAATACATCCATACACAAGCAGGCTGTATACAGCCTTACTTCTGAATCTCAAGAGATCACTTGTGTGTGTTTACCTTCTGTCCCCAGCTTATCTCATGCACTGAACATTACAGGCTTCCTGCAGACAGCTCTGCCTATGTCCTCAATTCCTCAGTATGTGACAGACCAGCTCCTTTCACAGCCTCCAGAGGAGGATTTTTATCCAGCTCTCTTCTATCACTGATAAGATAGCAGAGAAGCTGCTGGCTTATGTAAATAAAACACACACTGGAGTGTGCATAGAGGAACAGTTCAACACTGAAGAACTTGGCAGCCTTCCAGACACAGGCCGACAAGTCTGACAGGGGAAAGATACATTGATTTATTACAGAGATGGTTATAGTAGAAAGAGCTGCAGTAAGCCAGAACACATTAGAATAGGTTTAGGAACTTGTAGGATGGTAGAAAAAACGTTGTAATTTTTGTTACAGAGTCACTTTAATGTTTGTTGCGGCCAGCAGCTCGTGTTTAGCTGCTGCCCGCTGGCCAATAAGGATGCATGCAGGCGAGGAGAGAGGGAGGAGAGAGGCGGCGCGTCCGCTGCGTCATGGCTGGGGGCGGCGGCGGGCAGCCTGTGTAATGTGCGTGTGTAACGTTCCCCGGCGCCGCCCCCAGCCATGACGTAGCGGCCGCGCCGCCTCTCTCTTCGCCTCCGCTTCTCTCCTACATCCCATTGGCCTGCCAGAGTCTCTCCTCGCCGCCTCTTCTCCTCTGCCTGCAAGTACATATACCTGGCTAACCTACACTGGGGGGCCCTATACCTGGCTAACCTACACTGGGGGGCCCTATACCTGGCTAACCTACACTGGGGGGCCCTATACCTGGCTAACCTACACTGGGGGGCCCTATACCTGGCTAACCTACACTGGGGGGCCCTATACCTGGCTAAATTACACTAGGGGGCCCTATACCTGGCTAACCTACACTGGGGGGCCCTATACCTGGCTAACCTACACTGGGGGGCCCTATACCTGGCTAACCTACACTGGGGGGCCCTATACCTGGCTAACCTACACTGGGGGGCCCTATACCTGGCTAACCTACACTGGGGGGCCCTATACCTGGCTAACCTACACTGGGGGGCCCTATACCTGGCTAACCTACACTGGGGGGCCCTATACCTGGCTAACCTACACTGGGGGGCCCTATACCTGGCTAACCTACACTGGGGGGCCCTATACCTGGCTAACCTACACTGGGGGGCCCTATACCTGGCTAACCTACACTGGGGGGCCCTATACCTGGCTAACCTACACTGGGGGGCCCTATACCTGGCTAACCTACACTGGGGGGCCCTATACCTGGCTAACCTACACTGGGGGGCCCTATACCTGGCTAACCTACACTGGGGGGCCCTATACCTGGCTAACCTACACTGGGGGCCCCTATACCTGGCTAACCTACACTGGGGGCCCCTATACCTGGCTAACCTACACTGGGGGCCCCTATACCTGGCTAACCTACACTGAGGGCCCCTATACCTGGCTAACCTACACTGAGGGCCCATATACCTGGCAAACCTACACTGAGGGCCCATATACCTGGCAAACCTACACTGAGGGCCCATATACCTGGCAAACCTACACTGAGGGCCCATATACCTGGCTAACCTACACTGAGGGCCCATATACCTGGCTAACCTACACTGAGGGCCCATATACCTGGCTAACCTACACTGAGGGCACACAACCTATGCTGCAGGCACATGTACCTGGCTAACCTACGCGGGGGGGGGGCGTGCTTAGCATTTGAGACGTTGGTAGATCTCCTGGCCTCGGCAAATTTAAAAGTAGCTTGCGAGCCGAAAAAGTGTGGGCACCCCTGCTCTAGATATCTCTTGAGCTGAATACCAGATTCAATGCTCTATACACAGATTAGTCTTTTGTTTCCTGACAGAATTGCTTGTGATTGGGAATGGTGACTAGGAGGACAATACTCTCAGCCAGCAATTGGCTGAGTTGATTTGTTGAGCTGATCTCTGTCTGAGGCGTCAGGAAAACTGAATCAAGCCTGGAAAAGATAAACGTAGCTGCCGTTTGGCTTAAAGTACATACATATATTGATTTGGTGGCTGATCAATCAGTGCCAACCAATTGCAGGTCAAAATTGGTCGCATGTATTCATTGGACTTGCTGCAAAATGTCGGGTCATTGTGGCTAATCAGGCGCGTGACGGTAACGGCGAGCTATATCAGGGCAAGCAACAAACATAACAAAACCCCCAGCGCTGTTCCTCGTATTGTAAAACGTGCCCAGTGCAGTATACTTTATCTGTATGTGTCCTCCGCTGGCTCTGGCTCCCTCTGTAATCTAAATTGGCCCTAGACTATGAAACATGCACTACACGATACTTGCATAGACATACGACTATGGTAGGGACTAGATTGTGAGACCCTTTGAGTGACAGTTAGTGACAAGACAATATACTCTGTACAGAGTTGCGTAATATGTGTAAATAAATACATTTTATAGCAGTACATCCAGAAAAAGTGCATGTAGTGCAGCCAGGCAGTGTCTCCACACATTTATAGCAGCACATCCAGAAAAAGTGCATGTAGTGCAGCCAGGCAGTGCCTCCACACATTTATAGCAGCACATCCAGAAAAAGTGCATGTAGTGCAGCCAGGCAGTGTCTCCACACATTTGTAGCAGTACATCCAGAAAAAGTGCATGTAGTGCAGCCAGGCAGTGTCTCCACACATTTATAGCAGCACATCCAGAAAAAGTGCATGTAGTGCAGCCAGGCAGTGTCTCCACACATTTATAGCAGTACATCCAGAAAAAGTGCATGTAGTGCAGCCAGGCAGTGTCTCCACACATTTATAGCAGCACATCCAGAAAAAGTGCATGTAGTGCAGCCAGGCAGTGTCTCCACACATTTATAGCTGTACATCCAGAAAAAGTGCATGTAGTGCAGGCAGGCAGTGTCTCCACACATCTTTATAGCAGTACATCCAGAAAAAAAGTATGTAGTTTGGGCAGGCAATTACTCCACACATATTTACACCTCAACCGCTGAGGACTTTTTGAATTTCACTAAAATTTCAGGCCAAATTGATGGATTTTTCTCCAATAGATGCCCTGTAGACATCATGCCTGCTTGTGGATGGAAAGTTCTACAAGCATGAGTGTTGCAGTAAGGTTATTTTCTTTGTATATCTATTAGTGGTAATTTACTTTGAAGTGATGTTTTTGAAATTACATATTGCAACCAGTGGTTTGAGTTTTTACTTTTTTGCATTCCAGAGTGTGGCTTCATTAATGATGAGATATTTGTGGAGCTGGTTAATGCGCTAAGCCAGTACAGTGATTATGAAGATGATGACGACGGTGATGACAATCAGGACGACGATGGGGACGACAAGGATAAAGATCACGATGACAGCTTGGATGGTAAGTAGACATAGCTTTGTTTAACTTCTGTTTCAGCAATCCTCACATGTGTGCAATAACGTTTCATTGTCATTCTCCTTCCCAGACAAGGTGACCCGACTGCCTCGCAAATTCCCCTCGGATAAAATATTTGAAGCAATATCTTCAATGTTTCCTGACAAGGGAACGACAGAGGAGCTGAAGGAGAAGTAAGACTTACGTTATTTTCAGTTTACTTTTGAATGGCTACAAGTTATTAGTTTTAGTTCATTGTTGTTTTGGACTGTAAGTCAGAAGTATGACTGATGCAGATATAATGAAGATGTTGCAGTAGCTGACAAATGGTTCACCAGTCTTGGAACTGATAGACACACATTACATAGAACTATATACAAGTAAATAAAGCATCCAACTTGTAACCTGATTACAGAATTGTAGTAATTTTATTATTCAAACTCTGGACCTTCAAAATGATATTTTTTTTTTTAGATGCCTGTAACTGTTTGGAACTGTGGTATTTCAATGAATGTATTCTGCTGATTGGCTTCTCCAGGTTGTGCTGTCTAAATAAGTTTCTCATGTGTTGAACACTCTTTTATTTTGTACATATTACACCTTCCCTGTCCCTGCTGCTGTCCTGCCACAATATGAGTTTCACTCAGAAACTGCCCCATTTGAACGTAGTCACACACTTATCGATTTTACAGAGAATTCATTATTTAGGGGTTCTAGAGAGGATGTTTCTAGAAAATGTCTCTATCAGCAATAGAATCCTTCCTACACACAAGCTAGTTTAATCATACCAGTTAAAGCTTTGGCTAGATTCACACTGACATAAGATGCTAGTGTTTTCCTGTCATTACTGTTGTCAGGTGAAGGACAGGCAAACACTGTAGAAAATGCAGGCAGGGAGGTTCAGTGGTGACATTCTCACCATTGGTTGGTGGGCATCGCTTGGAGCATCTTTTGGCCATCTCATGGGTGTCCTGAGGAATTTCATTATGGAAAATGACTGTGGAAAACGGACTCTGCACTACCATCTCATTAACGTCGGGAGACCATGCTCAGCAACGATGATATGGCGTCCTGTTGCTGGTGGCTGAAACACTGGTGTGAATGTAACGTTTTGTTTCTTAAGATATGTTAGTTCTTTTTGTAACTTGTAGAGAGAAATGTATTTTAAATTCTATATACATTTTTAAGGCAAAGACAGGAAACATCTGACAGTTGTAACTTACCACACGCAGGGGGATTTCATAATAAAACAGTTATTTGGAGACACTGGACTCCTAGGGGGTAGTCAGGAATAACAAAAGGGGAAAAAAGCTGCAACTTAATTTTTGCACCAGGGTAAAGGTATACATCTATACGTCTAGCAATGTTTTGTCAGATCGACCAAGCGACAGATCTCCATCTTATCAGAGAGAGACCTGTTGGCTGTCCATACACTGCTATTAGCTGTGTGTTGGATCAAATGGTGTATGGTCTTACTGCTGCTCATTAAAGGGAACCTTAACTGTCACAAATAGTGAGTTCCCCTTACCTGGGGCTTCTACCAGCCCCCTTCAGCTGTCCTGTGCCCACGCCAGTCCTCAACAATCCTCCGTTCCCCCACCGCCAGCTAGTTTCGTTTTCGCCAAGACTGATTAGGTGGGCCACTGCGAGCAAGGATACGCGAACAAGGATACACGTTGCCAGGTCTGTGCAGGTGTAGTGGCCTGCCAACTCAGTTGGCGAAAATGAAACTAGCTGGTGGAGGGGGAACGGAGAAACGTTGAGAACCGGCGTGGGCACAGGGCGGCTGCAGGGGGCTGGTAGAAGCCCCAGGTAAGTGAAACGCTTTATTTTTGACAGTTAAGGTTCACGTTAATGGGCACTAGTCTAGTTTATGGGACCCAGCAGGAAACCTAGACTAGAGAACAGTTCTCCAATCACAGCTCCTTCTACAGCAGAAAGCATTGTGAGCGTAGTTTACTACAGCTTATCTGAGAGCTTATCTGAAACCTAAAAGATTGAGAGGGTGCTGTCCACCCAATCACGTTAGTAGAATTTCCCTATGAGGTTTCCTGCTAGGCCCCTAAACTAGTGCCTAAAAATGTGTCAAATGACCAAATGGCTCTCCAAAACATCTTTACTCTGTAACATGACCACCAAATGTAAACCAAGGGTCCCCTCCTCTGTACATCAATAAATCGTTCAATGTATCGGCACACCAATCTTCAATCAAACACGCTCTTTATTGAGCCATATGTTTCCACATAAGTTTATCTGACAATTGTTTCGGGGGATGCGCAGGGTCCCCCTTTATCAAGGCGTGTGGTTACAAACATGTACAGTCCACTCTCAATAAAGAGCGTGTTTGATTGAGGATTGGTGTGTTGATACATTGGACGATTTATCTATAGTGGAGGCATTGCCTATGCCTCAGCATAAAGCACCCTACTATACTTTTATGGAGTGCCCATCCACTACTATGGTATCCTCCTCTGTACATCTTCTGAAGCACAAACTTGTTTCGGAAGAGTCCGTTTTCTGTATTAGGGATGGCACCCAGCAAGCTCTATTGTAGCTGCTGTCTCTAAGCTACAAAAATAGGAGCTGCCCCTAGTTAAAGTGTGGAGCAATGAGTCAATCTAAATCATTCTAAAATGTTTTGTGATTATGGAAAATTTAACCTGTGGTTTATTGCTGTAGGTTAAGATAGGTTTCATTGATGGCATAGTCATGTGCACAAGTTACACATAGATTTAGCAGTGTGCTCTGTCTATTAGTCATGTGCACTCTGCTGCTTTACATGGGAATTTCCTGTGCCATTTCTCACTGTGCTGTGGTTTTTATGATTTTCCTTTTTACTCTGAATATTTCCATTTTGAATGGCAGTTTTAAACCTATTCCTGCATAATTTATGCTGTATTTTTTCTTCTTCTGTTTTACTCTGATTTCCAGCTCTGGCTGAAGCACTTTCAAGTACAGATATTGTGGCTTTGAAGCCACCATTAGCAGGCTATGATTTTTGTCTTTTAATAAATAAGCTACATGAAAGTGCCTTTCACCAAGTGGTGAGTGCAGTACATGTAGCAGTGCTTACATACACCCACATATTTATGAAGGATAGATCTTTCATCATAAGTCCATGTGATTTCGGTGCTTTAAGAGTACCAGGGTTTGTAGGATAAGGTGTGTGTGTGTGTGTGTGTGTGTGTGTGTGTGTGTGTGTGCGTGCGTGCGTGCGTGCGTGCGTGCGTGCGTGCGTGCGTTGATTTTGATGCCAAAATCCACCCAAAACTGTTAGATTAGATCTTCCTGTAATTGTGTGCTTTTCAGATTACTCCTGTTAACCACTTTGCATCTAGACCTTGTTTTCCACTTACAGACCAGAACAGTTTTAATGTTCTAGCTATGTCCTTGTTTAGTCAGCAATAACTTTATCCCTACTTATGACACCTAAATGATTATATATGTATGTATGTGTATATTCATTGGGCAGTATTTTGTCCCAAGAACTATTTTGTTTTTACACATTTTGCATGGAAAGAAAAAATAAGTTGTTTTTACAAGTTGCAGTTAAAAGATAAAAAGTGCTACTGTAGTTAAAAACAACAAAACCTACTTGGCTATAATCACAAGACTTAAAGTGAACCTCCAGACTAATAATCTACTCAGCAGCACTGAAAAGGCTTGGTGTTTCTTTAACCATTTCACAGCATCAGAACTTTATTTTTCTTATCCAAACCTCATTTTTGGCTGCACAGAAGCTAAGCTCCGCCCCATCAAAGAAAACTGCCCTGGCATTTTCCCCCTGATACTGTGCAAAGCTTGATGGGATTTCTGATGATGAAGTTCTCATTGCCTAGCAACTGGGAGGGGTGATCAGGACACATGACAGTTGGAACTGTGTCTCATGCTCCCTGTCACCTCCTTTCAACCAAAAAGATGGCTGACCTCATGAAATCACAAACATTTCCCTGTTCTTTGTAAAACAGGGTGGGTAAGAGATTATATTACCTATCTATTTTAATTAACATAACTAATGTAACTTAATGAAAGTATGTTTGCTTAGGCTGAAGGTCCTCTTTAAATTCCTGTCACAATTTATGGTGATATTTGATTCTGAAATAAAGGTGGGTTTTTTCTTCAATTCGTACTTTTCACATTGAAACTAGGAAATTATAAAAGTATTTTAATGGTAAAAATTAGGGAGAAAAGGTTAGTGAGGTTCGTTTAATTAATAATTTTATTATGTAGAAGTAGTAGTATTGAAAATGGGTGTGGTCTAAAACCGTGGGGGTGGTTAAACTGTATGTTTTATTGTAATAGTTCTGACTGCATCCCCATTATTACATTTTCCCATTTGACCCGTGGTCCGCCTCCATCAAAACGATATCCCTGGTAGCTTAGTGGCATCCCTATACGCTCTCCTTGCAGGGCTAGAGATTTCAAACTGCCCCCCCCCCCCCCATTCTGCCCACCCCAGTATAGGTAGCAGACATTCCTCCAGTATTACATTATTACAGATATTAGGTTAGGTAGCCAGGTGTGCCCCCCACCATTATGCACCTCCCCAGTATAGGTAGCCACATTTGCACCCCCCATATATTATGCCCCTTATAGGTTACTAAATATGCCCCCAGTATTTTGTTCCCCAGCTCAACCTACAAATAGGCCATTTATAATTGTCCATTTTACAGGAAGTGGTTAAGACTAGTGCACATTAGCAAGGATTCCTTGAAAATCTCCTACATGCATGGTATACTTCAGCTTTTTATATTGCCATATTACCTTCTGAAGTGCCTTACTGCTTAGACTATGTATACACTTCATATTTTCAGCTGCTAAGATTTTTCTTGGAAAGATCATCCAGAAATCTATTGTGGATGCGGCTGTGCCCTGGCTCCATTGACCAGGCACATAAATCCTTTGACTCAGGCTTCTCAGTCTATGGTTCTTCTGGTTCAGACGCCACTATTTTTAATATACTATTTTATTTTCCATGTTGATTAAAATAAAGCAAGATACTGTACATTGTATTTCATCATTGCAGAAGATCAGCAATTGTAAATATTTATGCAGATGGTGTCAGCTTTTGGGAACAAACCATAGAACTACTGGCTAAAATAGGGCAGTACAGGGGAGATGGAGGGTTGACGGAAGCTTCATGGGGACTCCTTTATCTGACTTAATAGTATTCACATGGTGCACAGAAAGCTACGAGAAAGGTGGAGAGTGTAGGCAGTCCCTTTGAACTCCTGTCAGGTCCTAGTTTGCTATGGGTTTAATCCTGGGGTGCATCTGAGGGGTTTAAACACAGTTAAACTTAAAAAAAAACCTGAACTGAAAATTGAGTCAAATTAAAAATACACACGTCATACTCTCCTCCCGTGTAGTCTACTCCTCAATCTCTTTCTCCTCTCCATGTCCTGTTTGTCCACTGTGATCAATGGAATTCTCCGCCCTCCATTTTAAAAATGGCCATTACTCCATAACAGCTTCCTGGTCAGCACTCTGGTAAACTGTAATATTGCCCTCTTGAGCCAAAGGGAAACATGGACATCCTTGCTCATCAGTCGTCCTTTCAGTTATAACTGACAGCAACTGATATTTAACTGACTGCAACTGATATAGATCAGTTCTGACAAAATCTTGTCAGAACTGGAAGGTATCGTTATTACAAGAAAATGGTGAGCTTCTGAGAGGAACGGACGCCAGATAAGTATGCAATATTAATTTGCAGGTTCATCATGTGTTTATTTTAAATAATTTTACTCCGTTCAGGATCCCTTAAATTTTGCAAGGAAACTGAGGAATGTACAGTATGTGTAGAATATAGTAGCCCCCCATCATCTTGACCAAACCCAAATTTAATAATACATCAAATTTTATTTTATTTCATAAGGTGAGTGAGTTTTAAATTACTGTGCAATTTGCCCTACAGCTGACTGTAGTTAATAGTATTTACACGCATATTAACTTTTTAAAGCCTATTATACCACTCAAATAAAACAAAAACTTTTTGTACTCAAGTCTAGATTAAAATGCTGCATGAATGTCAGGTTACACAGTGGCTCAGCTGTTCCTCACATTAGTGAAGCAACTGCCCACTGGGCTTTAGTCTTACAACAGAGAAGTACTTTATTATGACTATTATCTGTGAAGTTGAACCTTTTATATAATCTCTTCCGACTCCTCCGCAGCTCTGCCGCTGACTACGTCATTAGTGATTCATCATGTTGAATCACTAACAACCCACCTCTATTGTCTGAATGTTGGCCATTATGGCTCTGTCATTGCTCAATGTATAAATAATACAAAGTGTAATAGCATCTAACAAGCATGTACACACATAGGTAGACCTGTTACCTCAAAGACAAAAAAAAGGGATAGAATTCAGATCATTATGGACATAGTGCAGAAGCAAGTTCCAAAGGGGACATGAAGCCTGTAAAAAGTCTTATACAAGATGGTGATTAGGTGAGCAGGTAAGTCGCTAGAAATCGCCCCATTGTGCTTTCTGCACTGACCCTGGCAGAGGGCACCACCGTACATGTGAAGGGGCAGACCTGACATCAGGAGTCAACTACTTCTACATGTTTTGTTAGAAAGTGGGGGGTTTGGTTTATACTTAAATCATTTTTATTTAGAGTATATATGATAGCATGTATCATTGATTTGTTATTTCTGTCTAGTGCCTTATTGGAGTCTTTATACTGATTGTCATTTGTTATGTTATTTGACTATTGTATCAGAGTCCCCTAGTGGGTGTTACCCAATTTTTAAATGTTTTTATCTTTTTGTGTCTCAGTGTTTACAATAAAGATTTTGTTCATGAAGCTTCATTTGTGCTTAGTGGAGTTTGTATTATGGCCCATACAGATGATCGCTTCTTTTTGGTTCTATATATGATAGTCTCTTGATAATCTAGGATAATTAGAACTATGTTATCATTCCTAGGAAAGCAAAGAAGAGTTTGGGGTGTAGTTTTGAGTTTCGGACCTCAGATTTGAATTCGAAGACATCACAACAAAAGTTGTTTGCCCTTAATGACTAACTGTATAAGATTTCTTTGCACGCTTTTAAAAAGTTAAACTTTCTTCTTCAGGCATAATACAGAACTGGACCAGAACCTTACAAAAGTAATGTAACATAGACTCACTTTTGCAAGGTTCTGATCCAGTTCATACCTAAAGAAGAAACTGAAGAAGTTTCCATAGCTTGCAAATAAATCTTGTACAGTTAGTCATTAACTTGTAAAGTTAGTCATACCATGCAATTTCCCGTTGTATAGATGGGTCTAATAGATAATTTCTGTCAGGTCCTATCTGATTTCCCATTGTTTTTCTGTTTGATTTTCCGATCACTTCTATACAAAATCAAGCAGAAAAATGATAGGGAATCAGATCGCACCTGTCTGAAATTATCTATTTGACCTGTCTATCTGACTGTAAATTGCATGGTGTGTGCCAGGGATGAAGGTATCACCTAAACAACTTTAGTTGTTATGTCTTTGGATTCTCTCCATGACTAACACTGGACCACATACAACTCAGATTTCAAATTTCCTTATTGTCTTATGTGTTGTGTGTGGTTATTGAGCTTGCTTTTTAAAACCATGAATGAAGGTTTCTGTATTAAATGGTTCGATTAAAAATGACTATCCTTATTTCAGGCATGCTATATCTCTATTCTTTCCAGATATAAAGAACTGACGGAACAGCAGCTACCAGGGGCTCTGCCTCCAGAATGCACACCAAACATTGATGGACCAAATGCAAAATCTGTGCAGAGAGAACAGAGTCTCCATTCATTCCACACCCTGTTCTGTAGGAGATGTTTCAAATACGACTGCTTTTTGCATCGTAAGTACACTGTAGTACTAATGGGATTAATATTCTTTTGGTGTTTTAGCTGCTGCCAGTATTATGTCATGGTGTATCCTATGGTATTGCCACATGCTAAAAAACCTCTATGAAATGTTGAATCATTACTCCCAAGATTTCCACTTTCATGCTTGCTAGATTTACTTGATGACCACGTTTATATGCTTCCACTGGCAATTACTGTAGCGCTGGTTGGATTTACTAGTGTTTTTAATGTATAAACGGGCCCAGATTTACATCACGGAAGCCTATAGGCACAAAAGTTCTGGCGCCCTAGACTCCGCCCACAAATTCCCACAGGAACGCTCACCAAACCGCTCCTCAATTGTGCTGGATGGCCCAGCTATCACTTCTCCCCTGATTCCTATGCATAGTTAGCCAGAGGTGCCTCCCAGTATTAGGTAGCCAGATGTGCTCCCAGTATTAAGTAGTCAGAGGTGCTTCAATTATTCGGTAGCTAGCCTCGCGAGTTAGAAAACAACTTGCCTGTGTTACGCACGCAACATTTACTTGGTTATGTGCACTTTTTTAACTGCCACACACTGAAGTATTGTGATGCTTCACTAGCGCAGCCGCTACTGCGTTAATGTAGTAGCCGGAGCCCTAGTGAAGTATCGCGGTCTCTATAGTATACAACCAGTGGCAGTTAGAGTAGCGCGTGTAACCTAGTAAACAACACGCATAACTGAGGAACGCACGCTATGCAGCATGGCCGCACGTGTCGTGCGCAGGTTGTTTTTTTAACTCTCGCTTCTAGAGCAGCGCAGTTTGAGGAATCAAGTCCTATATCGCCTGTGTTACAAGTGATATAGTAACCTTCATTTAGTGGAGAAATGGGGTTCTCCACAGTTTATATGAATAAGTCCAGTGTCACATATCCTGCTGCAGATATAGATAGATATATATAAAGAGAGAGAGAGAGATAGATATATATTGGAATTCCATGTGAAAGACCAATACAAAGTAGTGTACACGTGAGAAGTGGAATGAAAATCATACATGATTCCAAACTTTTTTTTTTACAAATAAATAACTGCAAAGTGGGGTGTGCGTAATTATTCAGCCCCCTTTGGTCTGAGTGCAGTCAGTTCCCCACAGACATTGCCTGATGAGTGCTAATGACTAAATAGTGTACCTGGTGTGTACTAATGTCAGTACAAGTACAGCTGCTCTGTGACAGCCTCAGAGGTTGTCTAAGAGAATATTGGGAGCAAAAGACAAAGACAAACACTTATATAGCGCTTTTCTCCTGGCGGACTCAAAGCGCCAGAGCTGCAGCCACTAGGACGCGCTCTATAGGCAGTAGCAGTGTTAGGGAGACTTGCCTAAGGTCTCCTGCTGAATAGGTGCTGGCTTACTGAACAGGCAGAGCCGAGATTCGAACCCCGGTCTCCCATGTCAGAGGCAGATCCCTTAACCATTACACTATCCAGCAACACCATGAAGTCCAAAGAACACACCAGACAGGTCAGGGATAAAGTTATTGAGAAATTTAAAAGCAGGCTTAGGCTACAAAATGATTTCCAAAACCTTTAACATCCCACGGAGCACTGTTCAAGCGATCATTCAGTAATGGAAGAAGTATGGCACAACTGTAAACCT